>NC_133332.1:65435620-65663120 GCF_042186555.1 Aquarana catesbeiana
GATTGGCCAGTGCCAATGATACAGAACATCTATGGCTTTACCAAAAGCTTATGGCCAAACAAAAACCTTTCAATAATTTCTAATATTTGGCTGTTTAGATCTCTATTGATTTGTATGGTAGTGCCTTCAAAATCCCGCCATAGGGGAATCCATGTTTTCTTTTAGGTATATGGGATGTGGCACACTCTCTTAATCTACTTTGTCAGATTCTTTCTTTTCTACAGGAGGATCAGTAGAGCATGGTGCAGGAAGGTCAGAGTGCAGGGGGATCAAGAGGGAAGAGTGCAGGGGGATCAAGAGGGAAGAGTGCAGGGGGATCAAGAGGGAAGAGTGCAGGGGGATCAAGAGGGAAGAGTGCAGGGGGATCAAGAGGGAAGAGTGCAGGGGGATCAAGAGGGAAGAGTGCAGGGGGATCAAGAGGGAAGAGTGCAGGGGGATCAAAAGGGAAGAGTGCAGGGGGATCAAAAGGGAAGAGTGCAGGGGGATCAAAAGGGAAGAGTGCAGGGGGATCAAAAGGGAAGAGTGCAGGGGGATCAAAAGGGAAGAGTGCAGGGGGGGGTCAGGAAGGTATGGTATTTGGGGGGGGGGGGGGGGCAGGAGGGCACAGTATTGGGGGATCAGGAATGGGGGGGGGGTTAGGAGGGAAAGGTACTGGAGTGTCAAGAGGGCACAGAAGTTGTTTCCTAATGCAAAGTGGTGCAAGGAAGCCACCATTACAAATCTGCATGTTCTGATTCTTGCCAGCCCTCCTCTGTCATTCATCCCACAACCGCCTGGGATGGATCGGAAAAGAGGACAAGTGGGGTGAGTGCACTACACTCAGGGGAAGAACTCACCCAAGCTTTTGCACAGGCTTTCCCTGCCCCACAGTCCTAGGTATGCAAGAACCAGGGGCTGTCTCTGCAGCTCAGGATTGGCAGAACGTGTGCCTAAGCCACTCTACAGCACTGGGGGAAAGCACTAGGTTGGCAAGGCCTGTGGTCAACAGGTAGATCATAATTGACATGTTGCCGACCCTCACCCTACAAGGCACTGGTTAGTCCACCACTTCCTGTCTTACCTTCCTACCTCAATTTTTTTACGAAATAGAGCAGTGGCCTGGCTTTACAAAGCTCTACCTAAAATATGCCTTCTTGCCAATGATATTAAAAAAAAAAAAAGATTTCTAGGCAAGGTGGCAAATTTAGGCTTTAGGCATACACATATAGATTTCTCCAATTGCTAAACAGCGTGGATGAAAGGCTCTCCCCTGCTGGCTATTGTATCCAGCAGCTGGTACGCATGCACAACACATACGTTCAAAGAGTTATAAGAACCTGAAATTGCCAAAAAGAGCTTGAGGTGCAAAAACATATAAGGGTGATTATAATAACAGAACAGTGCATGCACATGCAACCCTTTAATATTGTTTAAAGGGGCTGTATACCCCTTTAGCACATTTTTACATACAGGCAAGCCTAAAATAAGGCTTACCTGTAGGTAAAATGAATATCACCTAAACCTGTACCGTTTAGGAGATATTTCCCTTGCATGCAGCCACTGACGACAGCGACGCATGCAGTGAAGGTCCGGCAAAGGCCTGGCGTATCATGCTGGAGCTTGCCGGAATGGAGGGCTCCCACGCACATGTGCATGAGTGACGGAAGAATGACGGATTCTCGGAAGAATCGCAGAGGCAAAACGTCAGCTTCCTCTGCGGTGACCGGAAGACGGTGCAGGGGCTTCGTTCTAATGTAAGTATTTCAGAATGAGCTAGTATGCGGTGCATACTAGCTCATTATGCCTCTGCCTTACAGGTTTTTTTTTTTTTGACTATACAACCGCTTTAAGTTCAAATTTAGTCTATAGCATTACACCACAAGAGTTTTCATCATACAAAAACTACACCATGCTCCTTTGCACGTTTAGCACAACTGTACACATAAATGCAGTGTTATAGAGGGTGGGCCTTACCATCCAACCGCTGCATAGGCTTTGCTCCACAAGAACTGGCAGCTCACAGTCAACTACTGACAATCGGGAGTTGGTAGGACGGACTCCTGGAGATGTCAGCACTGTTCAGCCAATTACAACGTGTTATCGCAATTTTTTTTTACATACTGTCCAATCACAGCTAGCAACACAATTGTATACAATAAATGGCATGAACAAAAGCCATTTATTGTTTACATTGTCATGCGATTTGCTGTGATTGGTCACAGCGATTACATGGTACCGGCAGCAGGTTAGCACGCTGATCAGTCCTCGGCTGTGTCTGGTCTGTTTTATGAGCGTGTTTTCTGCTCAAACAGTAGCTCTCCACCCCTAATCTCCTCCACCTCTCCTCCCCCTGGATCTTTCTATTGGCTAAACAAAAACGCTTGAAGCTGTAAAATACTTGTAATACCGTACACTTCTAAAAACGCTCAAAATTAAAAAAAAAAAATCTCATTTAAAAAAGCCAGCAAAATGCTATGTTCAGGTGTGAATGCAACCTAAGAGCAGGCTGGTGGGGATACTGCACAGAGGTTTTTATACCTTCATGCATTCTGTGCACAAAGGTAAAAACCTTCTGCCCTTACAACCATTTTAACCATCAGCAATATGTCTATATGTGGCGGCAGGGCCTAAACACCAAGCCACTGCATATATGCATCACTGTCTTGTTGTGGGGCACACTCCATCAGCACCCCCAGAACTGTGACTGAGCTCTCATTGACCGCACAGAGTCAACAGCCAATGGGACATGTCAGTAGGGCAAATTGATGTCAGTACCATGCAGCCAATCACAGTTAGGCAAGATCAGGAGCCTGGCCTACCGAATCATTTAAAGCACCTGTTCTCTGGCTCATAGTAAAGCCCTGTTGGAGCTTCAGTTTAACCACTTCCCTACCACACTATAGCCGAATGACGTCTACAGCACAGTCAGCTAGTTCATGACATCCTCCTGTGATCGCGCTCTGTGATTGCTGTGTCCTTAGTACACAGTTGATCACAGATTGGGGTAAAGAGCTAATCACAGCAGCCATTTACTACTTGATCAGCTGTGTCCAATCACAGCTGATCACAATGTAAACACAAGCCATTAATCACCAATCCTTTCCTCATGCTGACAGCATTGAGAAGAAGAGAATCAGTAACCAGCTTGTGTAAAAGGGGCATTTACGATGATAATCAGGGCAGCCCCAACAGTGCCCACCAGTGCTGCCAATCCGTGACCATCAGTGCCGACTATCAGTGAAGGAGAAAAATTACCAATATGTGTGCGCACTGCGCTAATGAAAAACACCTGTTTGTGCTGCCACTTAATATGCAATAAACACGCAAATGAGGTGAAACAATTGTCAATGTAAAAAAAAGAGACATAATTCCACAGTAGCGCACTTATTAATCTACAAATCTCCTAAATGTTAGCATTGTGAAATGATCAACATAAACATCCATACATAATAAAAAAAGTGACCATAGGGCATATCGAAAAAATATATATATGCTCCAACATATGCAAATCAATATGGTAATACAGTCCAACTTAAAGTGATAAAAAGATAGTGAAACAAAATCTCGTTGATCCACCAAAATCCTTCACCAAAGTGATGTGTGCCAACTCCACTCCCTTATAAAGCTCATCAGATGCTGTTGTCATTCACTCTCGTGTCTGGCAAATATCGCCTTATTAGAGGTTATTGAAAAGCCACTTATACACGCCAATCTCCATCCAGATCAATAAAGACACTCTCCGCATGTAGGGATAGAAATCGAGACAGAGCCTCCAATAGTGTAAAAACACCTTAACCACTTCAATATCGGGCACTTTCCTGCCCAGGACAATTTTCAGCGTTGTCACACTTTGAATGACAATTGTGCGATCACGTAACTCTGTACCCAAACTACATTTTTATCATTTTCTTCCCACAAGTAGAGCTTTCTTTTGGTGGTATTTGATCACCTCTGGGGTTTTTATTTTTTGCTAAACAAATTATATCTGTTATAAAATTTTGTTTTCTCCTTCACTGACAGGCACTGATGAGTTGGCACCGATATGTAGAATTGATGGGCACCGATAGGCGGCACTGATAAGTGGCACTGACAGGCGGAACTCATGGGCATTGACATGAGGAACTGATGGGCACTGACAGGCGGAACCGATGGACATTAATAGATGGCACTGATGGGCAGCACTGATGATGAGGTACTGACAGGTATTATTGATGGGCAATGATATGCACTGTGACAGGCACTGTTGTGGGCACTGACTGGCAGCTGATGGGCATTGTTTGTGGCACATCTGATGGGGCTGTGTTGATAAGTAATATACCAATTATCGGCGCAGACCCTCCCTCTGACAGGGAGGCTCTCCTTGTCAGCGCGAACCGAGGAAAGCCATTTACCGGCACTTCCTGGTTCACTCTGCGATTGGACAAAGCTGATCACGTGGTAAGGAGCCTCCGTCAGAGGCTCCTTACTATGATCGGAGATGCAGTGTGTCAGAGTGGCAAACAGCACCACCGATCACCGCGCTGCGCGTGCCAGCATTTTATCCTGCTGGATATCATATGACGCCCAGTCAGGATAACAGAACCACCGCCCGGCCACCATTCTGCTATAGGCTGGGTGGGAAGTGGTTAAGGTAATTGGTTTAATAAAAGTAATGCACTCACATCAGGGGTGCCCCTGTGACGAAGTCGAAAGTGATGAAACGCGTCAGTGTGTGGCTGCATGGCAACACTGAGACGGTGACTCCACATGCACGAAGGAAGCACCATCGTACTCCTCTTATCCTGGGGAACCTCAGACTGCGAGGGACGGTGCCGTCCTTCCAACAGAGAAGAGGTTTTCCTGTACTGAGTGCGGGAAGTGTTTTCATTATAAATGCAGATTTAATGCTCATAAAAAATCTCATACGGGTGAGAAAGAGTATTCCTGTACTGAGTGTTGGAAATGTTTCCGTTCTAAATTCCATTCGCAACACCGAGTCACCTGGGATGTTTGGAATTTTAATAAGGAGATTTTGAATCCTTTATGATGTAAGTGCATTACTTTTAATAAACCGATTACCTTAAGGTGTTTTTACACTATTGGCGATATTTGCCAGACACAAGAGTGAATGGCAACAGCATCTGGTGAGCTTTATTCTTCAGGGAGTGGAGTTGGCATACATCACTTTGGTGAAGGATTTTGTTGGATCAATGAGATCTTGTTTCACTATCTTTTTATCACTTTAAATTGAACTGTATTACCATCTTGATTTGCATATGTTGGAGCATATGCATATTTTGGATATGCCATATGGACACTTTTCATTTTGTATGGGTGTTTTATGTTGATCATTTCACAATGCTAAGAGATTTGTAGTTTAATTAGTGCGCTACTGTGGAATTATTTGTCTCTTTTTTTACATTGACATTTGTTTCGCCTCATTTGCATGAGAAAAATTACCCGTTTGCAAAATTTTATAACTATGAAAAAAGCTTAGTTTTTTTCCACAATATTCAGTCTTTTTAGCACAAAATAGAAAGAAACCCAGTGGTGATTAAACACCACCAAAAGAAAGCTCTATTTGTGTGGAAAAAATGCTAAAAATGACATATTGGTACAGTGTTGCATGACTGCGCAATTGTCAAACTGTGAATGTGCTGAAAGCTGAAAATTGGCCTGGGCAGGAAGGGGGTAAAAGTGCCCTGTAGGCAAGTGGTTAAAATCAGCAAAATACATTCCAGGTGCATCAAAACAAAAGGTGTTCAATATCTTACAGTTTGTTTAATTTCTAATAGCTGCTGCAGCCTAAGAAATGTCTGTCTCTTTCCATCAGCTGCAAAGTGGGATCCTTGTTCTTCGAGTGGAAGAAGTGATCCTTCTGCAACCCCCACCCCCTGCTGAGCCAGACCTACAGTTCTGCATTCAAATAAGCCACCTGCTCATTGAAAAGCTCTGGCCCTAAAGTTGGCCATTGCCTAGTAGAATTTCATTTAAAAAATGTTGTTTTGAGGAACAGTTACTCAACTTGCTAATGGTTAGTGGGGTCAAATCGACATTCATGTTCAAATGTAGCGATAAGAACATTTTAAGGAGCGGGGTGGAAATATTTTTTTCAAACAAATTTTTAACTGTAAGTGCCCATTTACACTAGCAGTAGCCCTCTGAAGAGAGATCCATGGTGTATCGCCATTCAGAGGATCATGAGTAGGCAATGAGGGGGTGTTGGCTGGACACAGCGGTCGCGGGATCGGCGTGCCATTAACCACTTTTACCCCCTTCCTGCCCAGGCCACATTTCAGCACTGTTGCACTTTTAATGACAATGGCGCTGTCATGCAACACTGTACCCAAGCTTTTATCATAATTTTCACACAAAAAATTTGGTTGTATTTAATCACCACTGTGTATTTTTTTGCTAAACAAATAAAAACAAAAAATTTTGAAAAAAAAAATTTTTTTCATAGTTTGTTATAAAATTTTGCAAACAGGAAATTTTTCTCTTTCACTGATATTGCACTATTGCACTGATGGGCACTCTTGGGACTGTACCGATAATCGGTGCCCTGGTTTTCAGTGTACTAGTGCGGTCAAATCGCATTCAAATGTAGCGATGAGGAAAATATAAGGAGAGGGATGGACTTTTTTTTCCTCAGACAAATTTGTAATGGTAAGTGCTCATTTACAATAACAGTAGCCCTCTGAAGAGAGATCCACGGTGGATCACTATTCAGAGGGGGATGAGTAGGCAGTGAGGGGGTGTTTGCTGGACACAGCAGTCGCGGGAGCGGCGTTCCATTAAAGGGTTTGTTAACCCATTAAAATAAAACTATGCCAGACCCTCTATTAGAGGCTGGCATAGCACACTATGTAAGTAGTTTTAAAAAACGAGCATTGTAAATCCTGAATTTGAGCTGTCTTCAGGCCGGTCACGTGACTCACGGCCACTTTATAGCTCTGATTGATGTCTTCTGTGGGAGGAGCCGAGGAACGTCAGCCGGGGAGATCACGTGGCCGCTCGTCTCCTCCGCAAAAGCTCTGTCTCATAGCTGGAAAGCGGCCGAGAGTCATATGACTGGCCTGAAGATAGCTCAAATTCAGTATTTAGACTGCTTGTTTTTGAAAACTCCTTACATAATGTGCTATACCAGCCTCTAATAGAGGGGCTTGCCATGACAATTGTACCTTTTTTTTCAAGAATAGCGGCGGAAGGGTGGGGTGGAGACAGACACAGAGAGGAAGATGACAGGCAGGAAGGAGGGGGGAGAGAGCAGGGGGGACAGATACGTATGACGGAGGGACGTACTCTGACCACGGTGGTCAGGGCTGAGCAGCCCTGATTTTTGTGGTCAGTATAGAGAGTGGATACAGGAAGTGCCAGGTTCAGGGAAGTTTTTTTTTTTTTTTTTTTTTTTTTACAGTTTAGAGGGGGGCAGATTACACATCACAAACACTGTGCTGTGTAATCTGCTTTAACCACTTCCTGCCTGCCGGCTGTCAAATGACGTCTGGGCGGCACGGCTCTCGTTCTGTTGCTAGGACACGGCGCAACCCCGATCTGTGTAAAGGGCCATGGCCGCAGCTCTTTAACCATGTGATCGGCTGTGTCCAATCACAGCCGGTCACATGTAAACATGGAGAACATTGGCGCTCCTCACCTCACACTGACAGAGTGTGAGGAGAGCCAATCAGTGGCATCTCCTCACAGGGGACAGCTAGGGATGTAATCAGGGCACTGATCATCAGTGCCCTAATTACAATTAAGTGCCGACCAGTGCCAGAAATGTGTGCCCACCACTGCCAGTAATCAGTGCCAACAAGGGCCCACAATTGCAACAAATCTGTGCCCACGAGTGCCAATCAGTGCTCACAAGTGCCAGCAATCAGTGGCCATTAGTGATGCCGGTGCTGGCTATCACTGCTGCCCATCACTGCCGACTATCTGTGCCCACCAGTGCCGCTTATCAGTGCCACCTATCAGTGCCCATAAGTGTAGCATATTCGTGCCTCCTCATCAGTGCCACCTAATTAGCGCCCATAAGTGAAGGAGAAAGATTTACTGACAGAAACTAAGAAATATAAATAAAAAACCCAGGAGTGATTAAATACCACCAAAAGACAGCTCTAATTGTGTAAAGAAAATGATAAAAATTTCACATGGTTACAGAGTAGCATGATCGCGCAATTGTCAAAGCGTGACAGCGCTGAAAGCTGAAAAATGGCCTGGGCAGGAAGGGGGTGTAAGTACCCTGTATTGAGGTGGTTAAGGGACCAGGATCTGTGAACATCTTTTTGGGGGATTAATAATCACTTTAAGCTGTATACGTATGTGACCCGTGCTGCAGTAAACGTATTTTGGCTGGATAGTAAGCAGTTCATACTGCTTTAAGTACACCTGTGTAAACAAGACCTTCAGGCTCCTATGACACTTGATCGCAGGCAGAATTCGCTGCACCCCAATCCAGCCAAGATTTTGCCGCGATTGTTGCAATCGCAATGCTTGTCACTCAAAAAGGAACATGAGCTTCTTTTGGGCCACACAGCAAAATTGCAGCGCAATTGGGGTGTCATTAGAAGTAAGTAAGCGTTTTTGCAATGATTTGGAATCGTGGTGATTCTTCCTGCGATCAGGCATGAATGGAGCCTAAAACACAACACAGCATGTGAATGTATTGTCACCGCACACGCTGCAGTGTGAATGGACTCTAAGAAGGTATGTCAAACCTCTGCAGAGAGACCCCTGCTTCCACACAGAGCCCATGGGTCCTACTTTGCAGAATTCTGGTAGAAGAAGCTTTTCTACTCAGGCTGGGGCTGCTTTCTAAATAAAACAAACTCTACAGCCTTCAGTGTTTGTTGGGAAGCGGATTTAACCAAAAGGTTACATGAGAATGTAGTTGTTATTTGTTTATACAGATCTCCGTTTTAAACCCGGGGATCTATGGGGAAGCGGGGAGTTGTAGTCCTCACTGCTGGGATCCGGTCAGTGGGGACACCATGCTCACTCCCCTCCTCCCTTTCACAAGCCATTACCCTGCATGAAGTTGGCGGAGCCATCCGGCCGGCTCAGCAGGTTCTGCTCACAGCCAATCTCCCGCAGACTCGATTCTGCCGCCTCCATCCTTCTCCTGGCTACACGTGCGGAGCACTTCCGGGGTCCTCATCCCGCCCCGGGCTGCCCTTGTCCTGCCTGATCGGCGGAATAGTGAAATTCCCAGTCATTGTGAGCACCTAGATGTGTGTGAGGGGTTCCCTGCATGCTGAGCTCGGGACAAAAAATGTCTGTGTGGAGTCGGGGTCCTAAATGAGATCGGGCAGGTCAAGGGCAGTCTGAGGGAAGATGGCGGCGCTGAGGGCACTGCTGAGGATCCGGGCTCCGGCTGGATGGAGGGGGATGGTGGGCAGGCAGGTGAGAGGGGCTGAGTATGGGCTGTATATAGGGGTGGGGGGTGTATAGAATGAAGACATTGGTAGGGTCTGTATGTAGGGGTGACCATACACCATCCAGTCTCCTGTACAGCCCCCTCCAGCTATGGAATGTATTGTATGGGGACAATGGGCCAGCTTGGCACGGTATAGGTGTGTAGATTCCATACATCTGAGGGGAAGGTGACAATGGTTGTAGTAGTCAGTGCAACAACTGTGATGGCTGCTGTCTTCTGGTCCTGTGCTGAGCGAGCGACCTTCCCCCAGGGTCACTATGTGACAGAAATCACTGTAGTAGCGCCAGCGCTGCCTTCCGGGCCCCCGCACCAAGCCAGCCGCCTCCTGGGGTCACTATGTGGCAGGAATCACCATAGTAGCGCCAACGATTTCCTACGGGCCCCCCCGCACCAAGCCAGACGCCCCCTGGGGTCACTATGTGGCAGAAATCACCGTAGTATCACCAACACTCTTCTCCGGGCCCCCGCACCAAGCCAGCTGCCCCCTGGGGTCACTATGTGGCAGGAATCACCGTAGTAGCGTTGACGCTTTCCTCCGGGCCCCCGCACCAAGCCAGCCACCCCCCGGAGTCTCTATGTGGCAGGAATCACCGTAGTATCACCAACACTCTTCTCTGGGCCCTCGCACCAAGCCAGCTGCCCCCTGGGGTCACTATGTGGCAGGAATCACCGTAGTAGCGCCAATGCTTTCCTCCGGGCCCCCGCTCCAATCCAGCCACCCCCCCGGAGTGACTATGTGGCAGGAATCACCGTAGTAGTGCCAACACTGTCCTACCTTACCAAGCCAGCCACCCCCTTTGGTCACTATGTGGCAGGAATCACCGTAGTAGCGCCAATGCTTTCCTCCGGGCCCCCGCTCCAATCCAGCCACCCCCTGGGGTCACTATGCTGCAGGAGTCGCATTGAAGTAGTACAGGAACCTTTTCTAAAGTCGGAGCGACTTCAGTAGTGTTAATAAAGACGTCTCTCGTTGACTAACATGGGATTTCACATGTCATGCGACTTGGGGTCTCACAAGTCTGATCCCAAGTCACAGCAGTGTAAACTGAGCCAAGGGGTCCTCTAATTGGGTGAGATGGGAGTGGTGGTGTCACGATCTCCACCTCATCCAATCAGAAAATGTTCTGCATTCATTGAGAAAGATGCAAGGTGATCTGTGAATGGCTGCAGTGCCAAGCTGACCAATTGACCCCCTGTGATCAGTGTGTAGTGGGGCAGCCACCAGTCACAGCACCTGGAGGACAGCGGCCATCAATGTGGTAGACTACTACAATAGATCTCTGCTTCCACAGCAGTCCCAAACTGGACCAATGTAAGGGCTGGTTTACACTTGCAGTTGGGGATGGTAAAAACACATGGGGGGGGGGGTTAATTTACTAAAACTAGAGAGTGCAAAATCTGTTGCAGCTGTGCATGGTAGCCAATCAACTTCAACTTGTTCAATTAAGCTTTGACATTCCTGGAAGCTGATTGGTTTCTATGCAGAGCTGCACCAGATTTTGCGCTCTGCAGTTTTAGTAAATCAACCCCATGGTTGAGCTGAGCTGCGTTTTTACCACCCCCCAACTGCTCCCTCTAAGAAGCAAAGGTTGTAATCCTTTGTGGCAAAATTATCTTCCTACTGCATCCAGCAGGCGGTAATGTACATCCCAACCCCCTGTACACTAAAGTGCAGCGCACAGCACGGATTAACGTGGGTACATTCAGCCTGCCCATACATATGTTCGTATCTCAGCCAGTCTCTGCTAAAGTCAGTATTCATATCTATAAAGCTGCTGGGGAAGCTGCAAATAATTATTCCCCTTTCAGAATGTAAATAGCCAACATAACATAAAATGACTTCTCACGCATTCACTAGCATTCTTGTTTCTAACTCAATGCATGTGTTGTGTATGTAGACGAGTCGTCTCCTATGCTCCAGGCCACAACAAGCTGCATTGATCTGTTATCTAGGAGGCAGAACCGGTCACACCGGCCTTCCCTACGCCCCTAGGGAGTCAGCCAATCAGCACTCACGTTGCAGACGAGCCTCCTCTAGCAGTAACTGACCTTCCTGTTATCAGGACGCTGACAGCTGTACACATACACATTTCACCCTTTACATTCACTTCCCATAGGAGTTCATGGATGGAGCTTGTACAGGAATAAAGAAGATATAACAATTCTGCACCTGTCAAACAGATGTTCTGCTTCAATGGCCACACTACATCATCACTAATCAGAAAATCAGAGCTCTATGCTGCTTAATCACTTGCCACCCAGGCCAATTCTGACATTTCTCTCCTACATGTAAAAATCATAATTTTTTTGCTAGAAAATTACATAGAACCCCCAATCATCATATATGTTTTTTTTTTTTTAGCAGAGACTCTAGATCAGTGATGTCGAACCTTGGCACCCCAGATGTTTTGGAACTACATTTCCCATGATGCTCATGCACTCTGCAGTGTAGTGGAGCATCATGGGAAATGTAGTTCCAAAACAGCTGAGGTGCCAAGGTTCGCCATCACTGCCCTAGAGAATACAATGGCAGTCATTGCAACTTTTTATCTCGCACCGTATTTGCGTAACAATTTTTCAAACGCGTTTGTTTTTTTTTCCCAAAAAAAAAAAGTTTCATGCTTTAAAAAAAAAAAAAAAAAAACAGTAAAGTTAGCCCAATTTTTTTGCATAATGTGAAAGATGAAGTTAGGCCAAGTAAAAAGATACCTAACGTCACGCTTCAAAATTGCACACACTTGTGGAATAGCGCCAAACATCAGTACTTAAAAATCCCCATAGGTGACACTTTAAAAATGTTTACTGTTACATGTTTTGAGTTACAGAGGAGGTCTAGGGCTAGTATTATTGCTCTCGCTCTAACGTTCACGGCGACACCTCACATGTGTGGTTTGAACATCGTTTTCATATGTGGGCGGGACTTACGTATGCGTTCGCTTCTGCATGCGGGGACACGGGCGCTTTAATTTTTTTTTTTTTATTTTTATTGTTAATTTTACTTTAAATTTTTTAGTTTGATACTTTTAAAAAATAAATAAATAAAAATTTTGATCACTTTAATTCCTATTACAAGGAATGTAAACAGCCCTTGTAATAGGAATAGCGCATGACAGGACCTCTTTACAGTGAGATATGGGGTCAATAAGACCCCACATCTCACCTCTAGGCTGGGAAGGCTGAAATAAAAAAAGATGTTCTCAGCTCCCCAGCCGAGGCGACGCCAGTTGTTTGAATGCAAAGGCCGGGCGGGACGTGATAACATCGCGCCTGGCCTCCGAACGATCATAGAGACTCCGGCAACCATCTGGTCCACCGGAAATCTCTATGGTAAACATCCTGGGCCAGGGGAGCTGTTCTCCGACTCCCCGATGGCAGCGGTGAGTCGGTAGAAGCATCGGAGGGCGGCAGGAGCGGGGGACGCCCCCTCTCACCACCTGTAAGAAGGATCAATTGGCTGACCAGCCGCTATGATCATTCTTATGGTGGAGGGAATTGCCGGCTGAAAAAGACAATATCTGAATGATGCCTGTAGCTGCACCCATCATTCAGATATACCACCACAAATTCTAGGACGTCATATGACGGCCGGCAGGCGGGAGGTGGTGAAAGTGACACTAAACAATATCATTATTCCCCATTCAGTACTTAAGGTCCCTGTAATCTACTTTTCATTTATTTGTCCCTTGCTGTGTTTTTCTGCCTCCTTGTAACATCCTCTGCGAGTTCCTGAACCTCTCCCTTTCCCTCCTCACTTCCCTTGTTTTAGAACAAGTAGTGCACATTTGTTGTGGTCCTGTACACTGCTCATACACACTCACATCCCATGGTCTATCTCCAGGAGCGAGCAAGAAATGGGTGTCTACTTCTATACATACGGTGGGAACATGAAGAATGAATGTAGCCACTCTCTAACAGGAAGTCGGATCACACCCCTCCTCCATTCACAGAAGCTGCACTATAGTTTCCATCAATAAAAAAGCACTCTATGAATGGACCTTTCATCCATCTGCCCTTCCTCCATTCAGGCCGAGTTCACACCTATGCAGTTTGCACACTCCAGGTGCATTTTTGATCCATTGAATTCTATGGAACCAAAAAACAGAAGTCCCTGGCTCTTTCCATAAAATGCACAGATGTGAACGTGACCCATAGGAAACCATGTTAAATGGACTGTTTCTGCAAAACTGAAATGCACTAAAAAATGCAGAGGTGTGAACCAGGCCTTATAGAGTGTTTTTTTATTTGTGGAAGCTATAGTGCAGCTTCTGTGAATGGAGGAGAAGGGGCATAGTGGTATGCTTTAACAGTGCCTGTGATGGGTCCAGCAGCTATATTAACCCCCAGAAAATGGCCGCGGTTGGGGGTGTTGGACAGAGGATGGAAGCTTTCAACTTAAGAGAGCGACCACAACAAAGCACACTTCTTACTGAGGGCCAATTCACACTACAATACAGAGCGGCAGGAGCGATTCACCACTCTGCGTTGTCGGCTGCACTAGGGGGCAGTGTGGTGCGCAATTCATCACACTACTCCCTTTTTTAAAATTTTGTATGAGCTTTATTTGAAGTATACAAAACTTACACTTCATTCACTGCAATGTTCAGCGCTGCGTTTTCTGACATTGCAGTGCGATTCGGACCGGTGCCCTATGATAAAATACAGCATGTCTGCTTTTTAGCACAGTGCTAGGGTGCGCTGCAGTGTAAATTGGACACGTAGGAAACAATTGTTTCCTGTCTGCCAAAGCACATAATGTGAATTGGCCCTGAATCTAATTATCATCCCTTACTCCGATTAAAAAAAAAAAATGAAACTTCGGCTTTATTTATTATTGTGTCTGGGGGTAAGTCTCGGAGCCCATAATATACTAAATCAATCCACTGCAGTGTATTATATCTTTGCATTTAGGCAGCCCATTCAGTACAATGGATGGGGAAAAAAAAACATTTATGACCGCCTTCTCAAACCACAGCCACATTGATAAAAAAAAAAGCATGTTGGAATTTCGGCACGTGATTATTGCCAGTGGCTATAGCTGCTAGCAATAATCACTATGATCCTCCAGCCAGGGGGCTTCCTGCGACCCCCCCCCCCCCCCCTTATCAACACAAACGGAGGGTTTCCCCCATCAACCCGTGGTGGCAGGAAACCAAAGCTTTCCATCTACTGTATGCGAACTGCTCCAATGTAACTATGTAATAGAGATAATTCCTGGAGTTCAACTTTAACCATTTGCTGACCTCTTACGTAGATATACATCCTGTTAGCTGCAGCCATGATCTTGGTGCCTTTTTTTTTTTTTGCAGAGCCATTCAGATCACTTTTGCTAAACGGCTGATTGGTGGCTGTAAAACAAAACAAAAAATACAGTACTGAGAAGGGCCACTCCGCCTCTGACCGCCTACGATGGTTCCAAGGATTTCTCGTTCCACTGGGATTGCTTTACACAGAGGAGATGGAGTAGCATCAATTCCCTGTTCTTTGCTGTGATTGAAGAGGAGCTCTAGTCTGTAAAAAAAAAAAAAAAAATTAAAAGTCAGCAGCTACAAATACTGTAGCTGCTGACTTTTAATATAAGTACACTTGCCTGTCCAGGGAGCCCGCAATGTCGCCGACCCTGATCAGTCAGCTTCAGGTGCTGGCACCGGCATTGTAGGTAGGGAAACCCAGCGGTGAAGCCTTCAGGCTTCACCGCTGGTTTCCTACTGCACATTCACGAGTCGCGCTGCGCTTTCTGAATGGACCTGTCTTGTAGGACCTGTGTGTGTCCCAGAAGGCAGCTGGGGGAAGGAGGAGGGGCCGGAAATGTTGTAGATCGGTGATCTTACCTGGAAGTGGGAGCGGGTACCTATCAAAACCAGATACCCGCTCCCCCCCCAAAAAAAAAGTGCAGAATATGGCAGTGGAGGGGGGAGGGTGCGAACAAGCAGAGCTTCCACTTTTGGGTGGAGCTCCACTTTAATGAATCTTGCAGTTTCAGAGCTGTGAGCCAGGGAACCTGCTAATCAAGCATGACCTGTGCTTCATTAGCTGGTTTGGAGGGCGGGGGAAGATATCGAGGGTCTAATAGACCTTTGATGTCTCCATAAGGAATACCTGTCACTGCCCAAAGCTATAACATTGCTAGTCCCCTTGCAATAGCAATAAAGTTCAATACAAATAAAAAGTTTAATAAAGCAAATTAAAAAAAATATATATTAAAGCGCCACTGCACATAAGTCCCACATGCGTATGTAAACAGCAATGGCTCCACACAGGAGGTATCACTGTGAGCATTGGTGTGTGAGGAATAATTCCAGGGCCATAATTCACAGTTAACTCTAAACTGATAACCTGTAAAGACTTTTAAAACGACACCTATAAAAATGAGATTTTAGGTATTGTATTTTGTCACCATTTCACGGGCACATGTAATTTTGAGCCCTGACATGTTTGGTATCTATTTACTCAACACAACCTCAAATTTTATTTTTTGCTTAAAAAAAAAAAATTGGTATCATATTGTGTTTGTCTGCACTAAAATTGATTTTTAGTGTATCTGTTCTTGAAAATGTGCGTTTGATAAACGGCTGCACAAATCGTGTACTTTAAAAAATTGTAACACCCACTATTTTATTCTTCAGGGCCTCTGCTTTCAGAAAATATGTAATGCTTCTGGGTTCTAAGTATTTTCTTGAGAAAGGAAAAAAAAATGCTGATTTTAACGTGTGAGGGAAAAAAAATAAATAAATAAAAGAATTGCCCAGGACAGCAAGTGGTTAAATTGTACATATGGCTTTTGTTTAATTTCTGAATGGAGTAGGGAAGGATTGGGCCTCATTCACAGGGGCATTCTACAAGGTACACACGTGTGAGGGTCATGTTTACCTGCATGGGTGGGGGATGCACAGGTGTTCTGTGTATCCCCGTCATGCAATCCCATTCAAGTCATGCAATCCCATTCAAGTCGATTGGGACGCAGCAGTTGCACAGAGACAGGCGCTGCTCCCAATTTGAAAACCATGTGGATGCACAGCACCTGAGTACGGATGTGTGCTGTAGTACACCTGTGTACCTGTTGGGGAAATTCACCCTCTCTATTTGTCCCGGTGATCTTTGTCATCAGGGAAGAAAATGACGGCAAATTCACAATTTTACATTTCTTACAAGAACAAGAGGGGAAGGGAGCACTGCCAATGGGGACACCAATTCTGGTGACATCTGTCTAAGAGGGGAATTCCCTTCACTTTGTAGAGATTTCCTCTTCCTGTTTCATCTCTGGGGCAGGAAGTGAAGGAAAATGTCTCCTACAGGACAAACACTGACTTAGTTTTAACCATTATCTGCTCTTTTCACAATAGAAAAAAAAAAGGTTTTGGCTATAGATAAACTATAATGCAATGTATGGCCTTCAGTTTTTCATGGTTGCCTCTGTATTGGGTAAATAAGCTGCCTTGTTGTTCCTGTTAGCAATTTGAATTCTTTATCTTTATTGTGCTTTGTCATCCCAGGCTACTCGCCCCCTCAGTGAATTCACATCTCTGGAGGAAAAGTCGCAGTTCCCGGGAGCCTCAGCTGTGTTTGTGGACTCTCTGGAGTTTATTCAGCCCAATGTCATCTCTGGGATTCCGGTGTATCGGGTGATGGACCGACAGGGGCAGATTCTCAACGCCAGTGAAGACCCCAATGTATGTGCCAGTTTGCGTGCTTGGATTAGATTGCTTTTTGTTACTAGGGAGGATCTGTCATCTCTGAATAAGGGGTCAGTACACTTATATCAAAGCAGGCATTTGTATTGGCCCTTTTTACATGTTTGGACATGGACTAAGTATGCAGAAGAAGAGTTAAAGGAGAAGTATGGGCTTATGAAAAAAAAAAAAAAAAAAAACCTACACACTCCCCTCCATGCCGCAGCTATATGTGATACTGTAGTTCTTCCACATCAGCTCTAAGCCGAAAAATTGAGTGATCACATGACTGTTGATTGCTCAGTTCTCGGTCTGCTCCAAGCGGAAAGCAAAGATTGTCAGTCACTGCTATCCACTTCTCTTTTCCAGTGCTCACTGGAGCACCAAGCTGGGGAGGTTAGGTGCCACTGGCTCTGGTTCTTAGCCACACGCTGAGATCTGGAGCCAGCTTGTCAGTCAGGCAGCTGGGTGGCTGCTGACAATATTGTCAGGATCCTCCCAGAGCCTGAAGTGGCTCTGCCCCATCAATAGCCCGCTATTGGCTAACTCTGGGTCTAAAAACTCTTATTGCCTTCACCTGACCATTATAATTAAAGGCACCTCATCCCAAATAAATGTATATTGTATGCAAACATGGAATAGGACTTTATATAGGTACCAAACACACAAAGTAAATAAATTATCTAAAAAGATATACCGTATATACTCGAGTATAAGCTGACTTTTTCAGCACGTTTTTTATGCTGAAAAAGCCCCCCTCGGCTTATACTCGAGTGAGGGTGCAGCCTCACTGTGCCGATCTGCAGCTGTACCTTTTGATAACCAAAACAGCGGGTATCTCTCGCTGGGTCATGTAGTCTGTTCGTTGGTTGTCCACTGTACCAAAGCCCCGCCTCCTCCTCGTCCGTGATAGACGGAACACTGATTCAGTTTCCCAGCATTGTATCAGTGTTCCGTCTATCACGGACGAGGAGGAGATGGGGCTTTGCTACAGTGGACGGCCGCCGAACAGACTGCATGACACAGCGGGAGACACACGATTTTTTGGTTATCAAAGGTACAGCTGCAGATGGGCATTGTTTACACAGTAGCTGCTGCATTTCCCACCCTAGGCCTATACTTAAGTCAATAAGTTTTCCCAGTTTTTTGTGGTAAAATTAGGTGCCTCGGCTTATATTCGGTTCGGCTTATACTCGAGTATATATGGTAGCTCTTTATTAGTTCGCAATTAAAAGTTAAAATATTGACACAAAAGGATTGCAATCCTTTTATAGCACATGTATACATTCTATCATGTGCAAATATCTTAAATATGAGTCTGTACCCGCACCTCAACTCATAATGTGTCTTCATCGGGGGAACGCCTATAACAGGAGAATGAAGACTCCTGAGTTGAAACGCATTGAGGTGTTGGTACCTAAATAAAGTCACTTTACTGTGTTTGGTACCTATGTTCCCCATTCCACGTTGCATACAATATAACTCTGGGTCAAAAAACAAATGTAAAGCTGGCCATAGATGGATCGAAATTTATCAGATTGCGCAGGGACCAGCCAGATTTTTTTATCCATCTATGGCTGTTTCTGACAGAATCTAATAATTGACTTCTCTCAGACCAGCTTGTTGGAAAAATTTCCTTTGATCAGCGATGCAGCCATCAGCTGTATTCTGACAGCGGAGGAGTCACACTTACATAATAAAATAACACAGTCGGGAGAATTCCCCAATCCACATTGCTTGTGTGGATTATACAGGTATCTGCACCCCCCCTCCCCCCTGAAAGGTGCCAAATGTGACACCGGAGGGGGGGGGAGAGTTCCAAAAAGCGGAAGTTCCATTTTTGTGTGGAACTCCACTTTAAGGAGTACATTTTAATAAGTAACCAGTTACAATGTTTGTTCTTATCCCTTCTTTCAGATCCCTAAGGAGCAAGTACTTAAGTTATACCACACTATGACCCTACTCAACACTATGGATAGGATCCTGTATGAGTCTCAAAGACAGGTACGTAATTCTTTAGCTTGCATTGGGTGGTGAAGACCATACCATAGCTACCTTATAGCTGCCTTGTGTCTGTTACCCAGAAGTGGGAGGGACAAACCCCATATCTCATGGTTCCCCTCTATGTGATCCTGCGCAATGGATGGAACAGACTACATGTCTCCTTTTTGTTCTGCGTCACCTTGCAATGGGAAGGGTAGACTGCATTTTTCATAGCAATCTCCTGTCTGTCTCACCCTGCACAGAGAGGAGTAGACTCTATGTGTTATAGCTGCCTCATATCTACTTTCTTTCTGTCACTTTGCTGTAAGAGGGACAGAATCCATGTTTCATAGCTCACTTCTGTCTGTCATACTGCAGTGGGAGAGACAGACTCCAATAGGGGTTGATTTACTAAAACTGGAGAGTGCAAAATCTAGTGCAGTTCTGTATAGAAACCAATCTGCTTCCAGGTCTTGTTGTCAAAGCTTAATTGAACAAGCTGAAGTTAGAAGCTGATTGGTTACCATGCACAGCTGCACAGGGTTCTGAGTGCTCCAGTTTTAGTAAGGCCCCTTTCACACTGGGGCGGTTTGCAGGCGCTATTGCGCTAATAATAGCGCCTGCAAACCGACCCGAAACAGCCGCTGCTGTCTCTCCAGTGTAAAAGCCCCGAGGGCTTTCACATTGGAGCGGTACGCTAGCAGGACGGGAAAAAAAGTCCTGCTAGCAGCATCTTCGGAGCGGTGAAGGAGCGGTGTATACACCGCTCCTTCACCGCTCCTGCCCATTGAATTCAATGGGACAGTGTGGCTATACCGCTGGCACTTTGCGGTGGTTTTTAACCCTTTCTCAGCCGCTAGCGCGGGGGGGGTGAAACCACCCCCCGCTAGCGGCCGAATACCGTCGGTAAAGCGCCGCTTTCAATAGCGGCGCATTACCGCCGACGGCGCCCCCGCCCCAGTGTGAAAGGGGCCTTAATCTCCCTCTCACTCCCCCCCCCCCCCCCCCCTTGTCTTACAGTGCAGTTCTGTCTGTGTCACCCTGCACTGGAAGGGAGGGACTCCATATATCATAGCTGTCCTCTTCCTGTGTCACCCACCAGTGAGATTGACAGACCCCCATGTCTCGTAGCTCCTTTCTGTCTATAACAAAATGGTGGCCGTCTGCACACAGACACTGACTCCCTGTTGCATGAGTGTGAATAGAATGGGTAAAAGATGGCTTCTGCTCCTGTTCTTCACCTGTAGAGAACTCCTCAGAGGCATTTCGCCCTTTTTGGGGCTTAATCATACTGGCTTCTGTCTGTGTCACCCTGCAGTGACAGGTACAGACTCCATGTCTGCTAGCTCCCTTCCATCCGTGTCACCATGTTGTAGAAATACTTATACTGGTGAAATCTAATTTTCTTATGTTCCAGGGAAGAATTTCATTCTACATGACAAATTATGGTGAGGAGGGCACTCATGTGGGCAGCGCAGCAGCTCTTAATGACACAGACTTGGTATTTGGACAGTATCGAGAGGCAGGTGAGCTACAATTTCTAAATATGCAATTAAATTAAAACATATAATGTGTATTCTTCTTGTAACCAGTTTTCCTGTATGTTTCTTTTTAGGAGTCCTGATGTACAGGGGGTATCCTCTGGATCTCTTCATGGCACAGTGCTATGGTAATGCCTTAGACCCTGGCAAGGGACGGCAAATGCCTGTACATTATGGCTGTAAAGAACGGAATTTCGTTACCATCTCTTCTCCATTAGCAACACAGATACCACAAGGTAAATTTAAGTGGAAGGAAAGGCTTTCTTTTAATTTAACTTCCTGCAATCAGTTAAACCATATACATATGTGTAAAACGTTTAAAAGATGTTTGTTTCCTCCTTTCTTTAACCACCGGCCTTACGCATATTTGCAGCCTAAATGTAAACATTTCCTTGCTGAGAGTGCACGCTCCTAGTACAGTTGCCAACCAAGTTGGGAAAGCTCACCATGCATACTTGCGATCGCTAGCTTTCCAGTCATGTGACCCCTGTGACAGCCAATCACAGTGGTCCCATGACCCAAATGTCCGCCTCTGCCTCACGGCATCTAGAAGCTCTTAAAGGGCCAGGTGGTGGCAGGAAGGGGTTAAAAAACATTGATGTCACATGACCGCAAGTTTATACAGGTAAGGCGGCTTGTGAACATAACTGTTTCCTTCTAGTAGCATAATTTCCAGATATGAAGTGCCTCACTGGTGGGTGTGAACATGCAGGACAGGATGGGGGCAAGGCTGAGAGGAGCTATGGTGTGCTGGTTAGGCTGACCATACGTTATAAAATTTTCCTTTAGATTTCCCAAAACCATATAATATTAGGTCAAACCTTAACACTTTCAATTTGTATCCAATCAGGCAGGCCCTTGCACTACATAGTTGAAGGTAAATCTAAAGGAAATGAAATAAGAAAATTGTATAATGTATGGCCAGCCTCACACAGACACCGACAACGGTACCAGGAAGTGCCCGTAAACAGCCACATTCGACTACACAGGCACATTGTTGTCGGTGAAGCACAGGAAAGTTCCTGAAGGTCTACAGTACAGTGCAGGATCATTTGTCCTGCATTGTACAAGATGACGTCGGAGAACTGCCATCGGTTGTACAGCGAAGAGAAGCAGCTTCAAGGGACCAGTCATGCTGCGTGAAGGAAGTCCTTTGGGAGAAAGGAATATGGTGTTTCACCTTATTTCGCTCCCTCTAGACACAACAATGTAGCCGTTGCGGTGTGGAGGATGACCCAATGTAAGGGTAACTTTTTTAAAAGATAGGGGTCTTTTTTTCCCGGTGTGTTTTTAGATTTGTGATTTGAGCCAAATGTCTTTACCCAAATACCCTCATACATTCCCAATGTAACATTCATTCAACACTCTCCAAGCAGTTCTATCACCCAGGAAGAAACTCCTTTATTTCCTGGTTCAACATTACAGTTTATAATTATTAAAGTGGAACTATGGGCAAAACATTTTTTTTTTCATTTTTGAATAGAGCAAGGAAAGGTTATAACCCGTCACTTTTTTTTTCGCCATCTGTGTCCCATTGGGGAGATTTCCCTTCACTTCCTGTCTCATCCCCAAACAGGAAGTGAGAGAAATCCTTGCAAATTAAGAGGATCCCTTGGGGACCCCAGGTCACCCTAACTAATGTTCCCATTGGAAGATTTCACCTCTTATACTTTTTTTGGGTACAACCCAAAACTTGTTCTTTTCTTTTACTTTCACTTTCAAGGATAATGGTAAACAGGACAAACAGGACAGTGGTTGTAAAGGCAGAAGGTTTTTCATCTTAAAGTATAACTAAAGGCAAAATTTTTTTTTTCGTTTTTGATAAAGGGGAAATAGATTAGAGCTCTTGTCTGTTGTTATTGCTGCCTGAGTCCACATTAAGGAGATTCACCCTCTCTCATTGTCCTGTTTACCATTATCATTGAAAGTGAAAATAAAAGAAAATCCCAAATTTTGGGGGCGTGGCCTGGAGCGGCATGAAGTAGGACGCTGGTGAGCAGAGCTCCGCTGAACCGATATCCTTTCAGACACATCCTGTGACCCCCATCCCCTGCAATCCACCCACCTGAGGCTGGCTATGAGTCCGGAACCCTCTGAGACCATGTCCAAGCAAAAAAAACTTACGGATTCGGTGGCTAAGCTGGGCAAATATCGCAGAGGAGATCAGGACCCCTCTGAGCAAGATGACGGCGCCACGCTGGGAGAGGAGTCTAATGTGGGGACAGACACAGCGCAAGAGCTAGATGTTATTACAGCCTTCCAGGAAGCTATCGCGTCCTGCCAAACCACTCTGACCGCCAGGATTGAGGAGGTAAAAGTGGACATATCCCTTGTGAGACAAGATTTCCAGAAGCTCCGAGACAGAGTCAAGGACGCTGAAGACAGACTGAGCACAGTGGAGGATTCCCTCCCCCCTCTCCAAAACTCCTCAGACAACATGCAGCTGCAAGTGAATCCGCTCCTACAGAAGCAAGACGAAATGGAGAATAGACTCAGAAGGAGCAATCTGAGGTTCATTGGTCTGCCTGAAGGAGTGGAGGGAGCAGACCCATCCTCAATCCTGGAGCAACTCATATGGTTTGCGCAAAAGTTATAGCGTTTACAAAATAGGGGATAGTTTTATGGCATTTTTTTTAATATTTTTTTTTTTTTTTTTTTTGCTAGTTTTGGCGGAGATCAGCGATTTTTATTGTGACTGCGACATTATGGGGGACACATCGGACATTTTTGACACATTTTTGGGACCATTGTCATTTATACAGCAATCCGTGCTATAAAAATGCACTGATTCCTGTGTAAACGACACTGGCAGTGAAGGGGTTAACCACTGGGGGGGTGGGGAGGGGTTAAGTGTGTCCTAGGGGAGTGATTCTAACTGTCAGGGGGATGGGCTGTGTGTGTGACGTCACTGATCTCTGCTCCGATGACAGAGATCGAGTGACACTGTCACTAGGCAGAACGGGGAGATGCTGTTTACATCAGCATCTCCCCGCTCGTCCTCTCCGTGAGGCGATCGCGGGTATGCCCGCAGCAATCGAGTCCGTGGGACCCGCAAACCCGACTCACGGAGATTGCGGCAGGCGCGCGCACGGCGGCAAATTCAAAGTAACGTACGGGTACGTTACTTTGCGCAGCCGTGCCATTCTGCCGACGTAAATGTACAGGAGCCGGATGGGAACCGGTTAAGGAGGCTTTTTCACCCACCTTTTGTAGTTGAGAGGGCTCATCACATTTCTGGTAAACCTCCCCCGGCCGAGGTTCCTCCACATACGTTTATAGCTGAATTTCTAAACTACAGGGACCGTGACACCATATTGCGTCTGAGTAGAGAGAGGGGGAATATCCCATACGGCAACAAGACGATTGCGGTGTTCCCGGATTTCTCTGCGGAGGTACAGCGCAGACGGAAAACCTTCACTGAAGCCAAAAGACCCCTCCGCATTAAACACGCGAAGTACGCCATGCTCTTTCCTGCTCGCCTACGGGTAGAGGGGGAGGACAGATTACACTTTTTTGATGCAGCCATTGCCTGGCTTGAACGTGGAGATGCCCGCAATTAAGTATGTTATTCACTTATTTCTCTATACTTCACCTGCATCACTGGCTGACTAATTTTCATTTCCATGACCCCTTTTGCCCAGCCTGAGTGCCAGCTCCTCACATTGTGCATTCCCCCCCCCCCTTTTCAAATATTGGTTGATGCCCGGCCCTTTGCACTCTCCTAGTTATGCGGCTATACAGCCTTGACATGCAGTCTGACCTATCCTGTTGTGCCTGACAAAACTATGTACCTGTGTTTTGTACATGTCCCTATACATGCAGGAATTTCTCCCCCTGACTTTTGACTTCTTTACCACTGGAGGTCACTGTTGTTCCACTTTTGTCTCCACCTACGCTTATACTGTACACCTACGGTCAGACTGCACGAAAACTTTTTGTCTTCTTCCCTTCATCGCCCCGGGTGCTAACCAATCATCTCCTCTGTTTTCGGTGATGTTGGACTAGTCGCACTTCTTCCTTTTGTTTGGCGGAAACGTGAACAATTCACCAAGAAGCTCACTTCAACACGTGGGCTGAGTCCTATGGTATGTTTTGTTATGCAGCGAAATTTCGCTCCCCTTTTCCCTTTTGCGAGCCTGTGCTAGAATGCATTATTGTTTATTCCATATGTTATATTCCTTTTACTTACAACCTTGTGCCATGCTCTCATTGGATCCTATGCATTTCCTTCACAGGTTGGATTATGTTGTTTTCATGTTGGCAGTTTGGGTACTATGCCCACACAAGTTGGGGACAGTGTAGGGTGGGGAGCAGCGGCTCGGCTGCACCCATAGCAAACTGCTTGCTGTGGGGGCACTTGACAGGAGGGAGGGACCTGAGAAGAAGAGGATCGGGGCTGCTCTGTGCAAAAAACACTACACAGAGCAGGTAAGTATAACATGTTTGTTACTTTTAAAGAGAAAAAAAATTAGACTTTAGTATCACTTTAACAGGGACACAGACAGCAATAAAAGCTGACTGGGGGTCTAATCTCTCCCCACTCTAAAAACTTAACAAAAAGTTTTGCCTTTAGTTATACTTTAAAGGGGTTGTAAACCCTTGTGTGTTTTCACCTTAATGCATCCTATGTATTAAGGTGAAAAAACACCTGGCAATGACCGACCCCCCAGCCCCCCCATTTTACTTACCTGAGCCCCGAATTTCCCTCGGCGGAGACGCGCTGTCCCGCTCTACACAGGGTCCTGGCTCTTGATTGGATAGATTGATAGCAGCGCAGCCATTGGCTCCCGCTGCTGTCAATCAAATCCAATGACGCGGGGTCGGGGCCGAGTCGGCATTCGCGTCTATCGACTAAATGCTGGATTTAGGAGCGTGCCCACAAGGTAACCCCCCGGGAAAGCGCTTCTCCTGGGGGGTTATCTGATGCGGGGAGAAGCTAACAGTCCCGCCGAGGGACCCCAGAATTGGATGATCGGGGCCACTCTGTGCAAAACGAGCTGCACAGTGGAGGTAACTATGACATGTTTGTTATTTTAAATAAAAAAATTTTTAAAAAACGGGCCTTTACAATCACTTTAAAAAACGTAATATTATGCAGCATACCATTCATTAGATGTGATGATTGCATTAGTTTTAATTTTTAACCTATTTTTTCGACAGCAGCTATGGTAATCTTGGGGGAGGGAAGTGTTAGTTACACTAGCAGACTTAGATACACTAACAAACTGAACCTGAACTCCAGCTAACACTTCATCAATCAGTTCCAGCAAACAGTTTTTTTGTTTTTTTTTTTTTTTTTTTTCCTTTTTCCTTTTAGGATAAAGGTTTTACATATATACAAATTTACATATATACAGTATCTCACAAAAGTGAGTACACCCCTTACATTTTTGTAAATATTTTATTCTATCTTTTCATGTGACAATACTGAAGAAATAACACTTTGCTACAATGTAAAGTAGTGGGTGTACAGCTTGTATAACAGTATAAATTTGCTGTCCCCTCAAAAGAACTCAACACACAGCCATTAATGTCTAAACCGCTGGCAACAAAAGTGAGTACACCCCTAAGTGAAAATGTTCAAATTGGGCCCAATTAGCCATTTTCCCTCCCTGGTGTCATGTGACTCATTAGTGTTACAAGGTCTCAGGTATGAATAGGGAGCAGGTGTGTTAAATTTGGTGTTATCGCTCTCACTCTCTCATACTGGTCTCTGGAAGTTCAACATGGCACCTCATGGCAAAGAACTCTCTGAGGAGCTGAAAAAAAAGAATTCTTGCTCTACATAAAGATGGCCTAGGCTATAAGAAGATTGCCAAGACCCTGAAACTGAGCTGAAGCACAGTGGCCAAGACCATACAGCGATATAACAGGACAGGTTCCACTCAGAACAGGCCTCGCCACTACTGTACATTGTAGCAAAGTGTCATTTCTTCAGTGTTGTCACATGAAAAGATATAATGAAATATTTACAAAAAATGTGAGGGGTGTACTCACTTTTGTGAAATACTGTAAATAAAAGCTGATCATTATAAACACCCCTGTCAGTGGTAAATGGATTTTCTCTTTCCTCTGCTACATCTGCAAGAGAGCTTGTTCTTTTGAAAAACAACAGACTTACTGACCGGATCACCAGGTGAAAATAATACAAAGAAAACCTTAAAAGGAAAAATAGTGCAGCCATTATATCTAAGAATTGGTAAGCTGCAAAATAATGTTTGCTGTGGGGTTTAATACTGCCCCTTTAAATTTCCAGTTTCATCTGCTTGCTTACTGGACAGTACATTGATGCTCTTGCACTGCTCAGTAAAAGTGGGCCAGCGACAAAGGAAGCTGCAATGCTGATCCAGCAAATATATATGTGTCTTGGCTGCTTGTGCAGTGTGGCAGAGGTGTGAAAATAGCAAGTTTGGTTGAACGGATTTACTAGCTCATTGGCTAGTAGATGTGCTAATAAATGTATGTCAGATGTATTTTTAGCAGCTTTTTGAGTTTTGTTTAAAACCTGTCCTTCCCCAACCCCCCCCCCCCTTCATATTTTTGTTGTTGCCATCATTCTGTACCGCACATAATACTAGCTTTCCTGATGTACAGTATATATTAATTTCCTATGATAATTTCCTTATAGCTGTGGGTGCAGCATATGCCATAAAACGCGAAAATGTAGATCGTGCCGTCATTTGCTACTTCGGGGAAGGTGCAGCAAGTGAAGGAGACGCCCATGCTGCTTTTAACTTTTCTGCCACGTTGGAGTGTCCAGTGATCTTCTTCTGTAGGAATAATGGATATGCCATATCCACCCCGACCTCTGAGCAGTACCGCGGGGATGGCATTGGTGAGTCTTACATGTGGACCACACTGTACACCTGGGTCAGAATCCGATATATTAAATGCATTAATTGACTTTATTTGATAGTTACATTTTCTGGTTGTTGTGCTGTTAGTTGATCCTAATCGGGTCAATTCACCAAGAGATAAATCCTGCATGTATTTTTGAGTTAAAATACCCAATGATGGTATTTATCTCAAAAGCAGTCAATTCATATTATTGTTATATATATCACTTAAATTTTGCGTTATTTTTGGCATTTTTTCACAATTTCTTTTTTTTACATGCTAAAGGCTAGTACACACGGGCTCAAATGTCGGGTGGCATTGGCCGGTTCAATAGAAACTATCCGACATTCGGCCCGTGTGTACTGTAGTCGGTCTTACAGAAGCCGGCCATTCAGCCAGCTTCTGTCGATGAGGCATGACCGAAATAGGTCTGCCGATTGGCTCCCGATCGACGCTCTCAGCCAGTGGCTGACCAGAGTGTTCTGGTGGGGGGGGCCTTCCCCCTGTCAGAACACAATAGCACAGCAGGGGAAATCACTGTACTAACTTCAGATTGTTAGTACAGCAGCTCCTCCGGAGCCGTCAGTTTTTTTTTTTTTTGTTCAGCTGTGCTGGGTTAAACAACAGAAAAACGATTAGTGTGTACTAGGCTTAAAGTGGATGTAAACCCTTGCATATACCCAGTGAAGGGAATAGCCTCAGATGATACACAGAGATGAAACAAATCCTCCTACATAAGTTTTACTTGTATATCTGCTGTCTTTCCCTTTCTACACTCTTTGGAAAGTGCAGATCGTGTTAAAATCATTCTTAAATCACCTTTCAGGACAACCTTGGAGAGCGCAACTCCGCCCATTTTCTAGGAAACACATGCAGCCTTTAAATCCCTCCTCTTCCACCATGGCTTCAGTTATTGTGTTTCCTCTGCTATGTTGGAAGCCCATGCTGGAACCAGGGGGCTGTGCTCTCTCCAAGGTGGAGGGTGTTCCGCAATGTAAGTGCCCGCAGGAGGCGCAGCGTCTGTGTGCCCAGGGTCCGCTGGCATGGCTCTGGTGGCCGGGTGGGTGCCGCTGCTGGTCAGCCGGGTGTCCTGCTTATCAGTTCTGGGTCCCAGTCGATAGGTGACATCATATCTGGTGACGCAGCTTCCTGCATGGCGCTAGTGGTTCCAAGCGCCTGGAACGCAGAAACTAGGGGGCGGGTATGTCGAATGACGTTTCCGGTTCCGGACCTCGTTAAAGATGCCGGGACCGGGAAAAGTAAAAAACCAGATGGTTTCTCAGTACTCTGCTGCGTCCATTGCCAAAGATGGAGGAGAGACCGACAGCCACGGCGGAAGCAGGCGCCCCAAGCACCAGTCAGGCCCAGGTAAGAGGGGTACAGTGGTACCTTTATTCTGACCCATATGGGCTTATGTTTTGCTGTTTTGTTGGGTCCTCCCTGCAGGGAGCCTGTAGATGCACGGTCAGAGGTTACTTCACTCAAACCCTGCAGTGTGGACTGAGAGAGAGGCCCCTTCTTTTCCAAGACCCTTAGGAGAAGGTTTCCCTTCGAAGATAAAGAGTCAGAGGTATGGAAAAAGAAACCATGAGATGCTGCATTTTCACAGGTTTCCCAACACACAGACCTAGCATTTGAGGACATGGGGGTGCTGAAGGATGCGATGGATAAAAGAGCAGACTCCCTCCTGAAAAGAGCGTAGGATTCCACATCAGCCAGCCTCAAACCTGCTATGGCTTCCACGGTTGCCACAAGAAACCTTGAATGCTGGGTAGAGAAGTTGAAAAGCTACGTAGAGGAAGGCACATCATGGAAAGATCTTTTTGAGTCCTTTCCATTGATACAGAAGGCAGTAAAGTACATGGCTGATGCATCTGCTGAATCAGTTAAGGTGTCAGCAAGGTCGTCGGCGCTGGTGAATTCAGCCAGACGTGCTATCTGGCTAAAAACTTGGTCTGGTGACACAGTTATCAAGATTAAGCTGTGCAGCTTACCTTTCTCGGGTGATCTTCTCTTTGGTCCGGATCGTGGAACAGTCTTGGACAGGATAGCCAACAAGAAAAAGGCTTTCCCTTCCAAAAAGAAACAACCGATCAAAAAGAATTTTCGTACTGTTCAACAGCCCCACAAAAATAGGGATCAAGACCACAAGAGCCGCTGGGTCTCCCAAAGGGGTAAGGGAAGAGGAGTTCTCTTCAGATCTCCCCCAGACCAGCCCCCTAAAAACAAACGAGTCTTACCCCAGTAGGGGGAAGATTGTCTGCCTTTCACCTACAGTGGAACAGAACAACTACAAGCCTGTTTGTGAAAAACGTAATCTCCCAGGGATATAGTCTGGAGTTTTCAGAGCCACCCCCGAGCAGATTCTATGTTATGGCTTCTGCAACGATGAGCCTGCTGCAGGATCTGATTCAACCAGAAGTGATTATCTAGGTCCCAAAAAGTCAGGAAGGCCCAGGCTTCTTTTCCCATACCTTCCTGGTGAAGAAGCCTTCAGGGAACTATCGGTTGATTCTGAACTTAAAGATCCTGAACAGATCGATCCGCTACAAACATTTCAGGATGGGCACGATCCATTCAGTCATGAAATTACTGACTCCAGACTGTTTCATGGCATTTCTAGATCTAAGGGGTGCCTATTTACATGTCCTGATAACTCAGGCTTCTCAATACTTTCTACGTCTGGCCCTTAACTTGGGGACCTCAGTCTGGCCTCTCCAAATCAGAGCTCTGCCATTCGGACTTTCATCCTCCTCCAAAATTTTTACAAAGATAATGGCAGAAGCTCTGGAACCTCTGAAGCTGAGAGGGATTTCAGTCATCCCATATCTGGACGACCTGTAGTTTTTCGCAGACTGCATAGAACAAGTCTTGACAAATCTCCAAGTGTCTCAGGCTCACCTCAAAGACTTAGGGTGGCTCTTGAATTTAGAAAAATCAAATCTAGAGCCCACGCAGGAGATGGGCTATACCATAAAATTGGAGTTTCAAAAAGGTTTTTCTGCCACAGGAGAAGAGGGAGAAGATCTGCGATGAGACAGGTTTAGACCAACCTCTCAGTGTCAGTCAGATCAGCCATGGCAGTCTTAGGCCTCACGGCATCAATTCCAGCAATTCAGTGGGCCAGATTACATTCCAGACCCCTCCAAATGAATACCTTACAAAGATGGTCACACCAGAAGCCGCTAGAAAAACAGATCAAACTTATCTCAAACGTAAAGCGGGCGCTCTGGTGGTGGAGGAATTCAACCAACCTGGCAATAGGTCTTTCCTGGGTCTTTCCCCTTGACAAATGTCTAACAGACGTGAGTTCTTGGGGCTGGGGAGCCCACCTGGATGGTCAGACCTCTCAGGGGGCCTGGTCCAAAGCGGAAGCCCAAAAGTCCTCAAATTGGCGGGAATTGAAGGCGATCTTGGTCTCCTAGCCTTTCAACAAGTGGTAAGGGGACAACATGTTCAGGTTCTCTGACGATACAACTGCAGTAGCTTATGTGTTGAAACAAGGAGGAACCAGGAGCAGAGGGCTCCTAGAGCTGGCCAGTCAGCTACTTACCTGGGCAGAACAGAACGTGGCCTCATTGTCAGCAGTCCATCTGAAGGGATCCCAGAATCTGCTAGCAGACCTACTAAGCAGAAGGAGACTGGTAGAATCAGAGTGGAGTCTAAACCAAAAAGTTTTCTTGATGATCTCCGAAGCTTGGGGGCAACCTCAAATAGATCTGTTCGCCAGCCAACAGAACTCGAAATTACAGAAGTTCTTCTCTCTCCACCGAGAAGACCAGGCAGTAGGCATAGATGCTCTCGCCCATCCGTGATTACCAGCTGTGCTACGCCTTTCCCCTGATACCACTGGTTCTAAGGAAATTCAAGGCGGAAAATATCAATCTGATCCTAGTCACTCCCTTGTGGCCAAAAAACCTGGCCACAGAACCTCCATGGAAGCTGCCCGACTACATCTAACTGCTTGGTTTCTGAGAAAGACCTCCTGAAACCCAAGGGACTTTCTGATAAATTAGTGAAGACCCTACTTTCCAGTAGAAAAGAGGTAACTTGGGCCATATCCCTGAAGGTTTGGAAAAAAATCAATTCCTGGTGCACTTCTAAGGGCCTCCAGGTCAAAAGTTTAGTGTCAGTCTTAGAATTTCTCCATGATGGAATGGAGAAGGGGCTGGCAGCCAGCACCCTGAAAACCCAGGTGGAGGCTCCATCAGTTTTTTTTTAGAGGACTTTATCCAGAGAAGTCTTAATTTCAAGATTTTTTAGGGCACTGGCATGAAATAGGCCAGTAGCCCAAAGTTTCTCCCAGTTGGGATTTGCCTGTTGTTTTACAGGGTGTCACGGGAGCTCCATTTGAACCCTTAGAGAAAGTAAAAATTTTTTTTGGTAGCCATCACATCGGCAAGAAGAGTCAACGAGCTTCAGGCCCTGGCACTCACAGAACCTTTTCTGAAGGTCTTTTCAGACAGAGTGATCCTTCAAACAGACCCAGCGTTCCTACCCAAGGTTTCTTTGACCTTTCACTGCTCACAAAATAGTCCTGCCCACTTTCTCTTCAACTCCTGCCAATCCGGGGGGAAGAAGCCCTTCACACACTGGACGTGAGGAGATGTTTGTTACACTTTCTAACACTCACTAAAGAATTCAGAAGGTCAAACGCATTCTTTGTGATATTTTCAGGCTCTCATAAAGGGGAGAAAGCTTCCAAAAGCACTCTGGGCAGATGACTTAGATTGGCAATCACAGAGGCCTACAAGGCCAAGGGAGAAATGCCTCCCTCAGGTATTCCTGCTCATTCTACAAGATCAACAGCAGTTTCCTAGGCCGAAAAGGGGCGGTGCTACGCCTGAACAAATTTGCAAGGCTGCCATTTGGTCCAACTACTCGATATTTCTCAGACATTATAGGTTAGACTTACTGTCCGCCGCAGATCAAGCCTTCGGCAGGAAGGTAGTGCAGGCAGTAGTACCACCCTAGGGTAAGTTTCTTGGTTATCCTCTCCAAGGTTGTCCTGAAAGGCGATTTGAGAAAGACTTGGTTGGACTTACCGGTTACGGTATTTCTAAGAGCCTTTCAGGACAACCGCTAATTCCCTCCCTTGTTTATCTTAGAAGTGGTTTCAAGTGTCTATCATGGTTGTTTGGTTTTCTGTGCTTTGTTTCCCAGTATGTCGGAGACCACACAATAACTTAAGCCATGGTGGAATAGGAGGGATTTAAAGGCTGCAAAAAATGGGCAGAGCTGCGCTCTCCAAGGTTGTCCTGAAAGGCTCTTAGAAATACTGTCAACGGTTAGTCTAACTAAGTCTTTCTTCCTGTTTTAGCAGCACATAGGGGTGGGCGTGGAGTCTGGGCTTACAATGTGTGAGAGCGACCGCACTTAGAGCTTTGGAGAGAAATAAGAAAACACTATAGATATATGTGCTTAGGTCACATTTCATAATTGGGGTTTGCAACCACTTTATAGTGATATTTTTCCTTTAAAAATAACAAACATGTTATACTTACCTGCTCTGTGTAGTGGTTTTGCACAGAGCAGCCCAGATCCTCTTCTCTGGTCCCTCGCTGCCGCTTCTGGCCCCTCCCTCCTGCCGAGTGCCCCCACACTGTTTTTTTTTTTTTTTAATCTTTTCTCTTACCTTTTCTGCTGGGTTGTCTTCAGAAAACATGCATCCAGTGAACCCAGTATTGTCTGATGTAATCTGCTTCTCCGCTTCTGTATGGCGGGTCCTATGACCTCATCTTCTCATTCTTCATCAGAGGACTGGCTGTCTCTCCTTGGTTCTTGCAGCCACCCCTTCATAATGCACTGCAGCGCATACACATTGTGGTGTAGATTGCCTTGAAGCCTTCTGAGATACAGAATGTGAGAATCCCAGGTGGCTTCAGGCAGAAAATCTAGGCGAGAAAGTCAGAAGCAAAGGGTGCATTCCAAGAAAAAAGAGCAGTGCAGTGAGGTGTGTGTTAACCGAGCATTACCTGGTCTGCAGTTTTGCACCGACTCCGAGAAATAAAGATACTAGCAGGAGAAGTCCATTGATAGCAGGACAGCCAGAATGATAAATTTGACAGGTATCATGTGTGTCCCCTCCTTCCCCCATTTTGTTCTGTTCTGAATGTTCTTATTTAATAACAGTGTACCTTTTAAAGTTTATTCTATTATTGCAGCTGCCCGAGGTCCTGGTTATGGAATCATGTCTATTCGAGTGGACGGAAATGATGTCTTTGCAGTGTACAATGCGACCAAAGAGGCAAGACGCAGAGCAGTAGCAGAGAACCAGCCATTCCTCATAGAGGCTATGACGTACAGGTAATTTAGGAATGTACTAGATATGTGGGAGGGATGGTTCTCCAGGGAACAGGACTGATCCTTATGCCATTGTTATTAAAGGATTGGACATCACAGCACCAGCGATGACAGTTCTGCCTACCGGTCAGTGGATGAAGTCAACTACTGGGACAAACAGGATCACCCCATTTCTCGGCTTCGTCACTACATGGGGCACAAGGGCTGGTGGGATGAGGATCAGGAGAAAATATGGAGGAAAAAGTCCCGCAAACTGGTGAGATGGTCTATATCAAGCATCATTATTGGCGGACCGGGTCACTGTCCCACCCAGACTACCGCGGTCCCACCATTTAGTAGCCTGTTCTTTCCTGGTGAGCTGGAGGTGGAACAGTAGTGGATGGAGAGAGGGAGCAGAAGCTAGCGGAGTTAACTTATCGGGTTAACCAGCAGGTGATTGGTTGCTAGGATGCAGGGCAGTTCTAGCAACCAATTTGCTTGTTAATATGAAAAGTAGCTGTAGCTCCTACTTCCACCCTTTGTCCAGAGCTGTCCTGCCTCCAGCTCTGTGCTCTGCAGAACACATGTGGAAAGGTAAGAGTGTGTGGGGACAGAGCTGCACGGAGGCTGTGGTGTGTAATGGGGGGCAGAGCTGCAGAGGGGGGTGTGAAGTGGGGGGGCAGAACTACAGGGGAGGCTGTGGGGGGCAGAGCTGCAGAGGGTGTAAAGTGGGAGATGGCTGTGGGGGGCAGAGTTGCGGGGGGTGTGAAGTAGAGAGCAGAGCTGTGGGGGGGGGGCTGTGGTATGAAGTGGGGGGCAAGGCTTCAGGGGGGTGAAGTGGGGGGGCAGAGCTGTGGGGGGAAACCTGCATGGGGGTTTGAAGTAGGGGGCAGAGCTGTGGAGGTCTGTAATGTAAAGTGGGGGCAGAGCTGCCAGGGGGATGGGGGGGGGGGGGTTGTGGTGTGAAGTATGGGGGCAGAGCTGTGGGCAACTGTGATGTGAAGGGGTGGGCAGAGGACAATGCTGTGATGGGGGGGGGGGGCGGGCACAGCTGTGAAGAAGGGCGGGCTGGAATGATGTGTAGGGGGTCAGAGGACATTACTGGGGGGGGGGGGGGGGGGGGTGAAGACACTGCTGTGAAGGGGAGATTGTGATATAAGAGGAGGGGGCTGTGATGCAAAGGACCTTGCACAAATATGTGGTTTGGATCTCTGCTGGAAGAAAATTTTAATGATCGGATCTCTATAAATTTTAATTCAATACCCCTGGTCTATGTCTATATATACTGTGTGTGCACACACACACTAACCTAAGTGAGCTAAAGCCCAATGGCATTAAACTAATATGATCAACTGCCACCTACCTGTTTTTTTGCATATGTGTACATAGCACATTTGTGTGTTTTTTATAAGTGATCCTGCTGCACTACATTATTATTTTTTTATTCTTCACAAATTAACTGGAGTTAAAGTAGAACTATAGGCAAAACTTTTTTTTTTTTTGGATAGAGTAAGGGAGGGTTTTAACCCCTGTCAGATTTTTGTTCACCATCTGTGTCCCATTCTGGAGATTTACCTTCAATTCCTGTCCCATAGCCAAACAGGAAGTGAGAGGAAATCCCTGCAAATTAAGGGAATTCCTTGGGCCCCCCAGGTCACCAGAACTAAGTGTCCCCATTGAAAGATTTCCCCTTTTTTACTTTTCTGGGGACAACCCAAAATTTGTTTTTTTAACTTCCAGTGATAATGGTAAACAGGACAAATAGAGAGGATGAATCTCCCAAATAGGGCCACAGACAGAAAAAAAAAAAACTGACAGGGGTTCTAATCCCTCTCCACTTCATCCAAAACAAAACAAAAAAAGTTTTAGGCTTGAAAGCCCACACAAGATAGATATATATATATACTGCCATTGTTTGTATTTTAAAGTATGGGCTCTGGAACTGTTATCTGATCCTTCTCTAATGATCGACTGAACTAGAACTAGCACATTAGCAAAATAACCCCCCTGTCCAACCTGCTCCCCTAATTTCTCCTGGAGATGTTTAAAAGAGAACCTTGAAATCTGTTTTACAGAAAAAAAGACTTCCCTGGACCCCCTGTGGCAGGTTCTATGATCAAATGTGTAGGTATTGGTCATGTGATCCTAGCTGAAGAGGCTCCAGGAACTGACATTAAGGCCCAAAATCTGATATTTCCTTCTAACAGACCTCTCGTTATCAGTGGCCAAGAATTTTGGTCACATGACTTGATCAGCCATTGAGCAGCCTTTTTTCAGGGTTTCTTTTTTTACCATCTGTTAATCTGAAAGGCAGGAGTGCTATGGAAAGGGATTGTTTCTTCGCTGTAGGCTGGCAAAGCAATATGGTTGTAGTATTGGAGTTAGCGATATTTAGCTACTAACCAGGTGCCAATGGAGTATGGAGGCTTTTTTGCTGCAGAGTTTAGCATGTTTGCGTCCCTATACCCATGACAGCAATGCATTTTTTTTTTGTAGGTGATGGAAGCTTTTGAAGAGGCTGAACGCAAACGTAAGCCCAAACTCGAATACCTTTTCAGTGATGTCTATGCTGAAATGCCACAACATATAAAAAAACAGGAAGAGTCCCTAGGGAAACATCTGAAGTTGTATGGGGAGCATTACCCTCTGGACAGCTATGAGAAATAACCGGACCATAGACCTATCTGTATAATTACTGTTACTCTAAGATTTCAGTTAGGAGGAAGCACAACACTCCGGACCATGTCACCTCCTCGGGGCTGCCCATTCCACCTGTTCATTTTTTATGGAAGCTGTATATAAAGGTACATTGGGTGTGGACTGCTTTTAACATAATTAGGTATTTGGAGGTGGAGAGACTCTGAGCCGTGTCTGACAGTTGGAGAGAGAAGACCTGCTGCTCTGTGTAACCCATAATACTGAAGAACTAATGGTGGAGGTAAAGTACTAAATATCTAACGGTGGAGGAACTGTAAGAATGTTGCTGTGAATAAATGTCTTACAGTGTTTGTGTGTTCTTTGCTTTCAAGTCCAGCTCGGTTATTTTCATTGTAAAACACTCTAGTAAGTGCAGAGTTCACAACTGGTATATTATATGTGTCGCTCCTAAATACTAAAGGATGGACGATGAATCTGAATAAGATAATAAAAAAAGAGGCCGCATTAATTCTATGCAGGAGTCTTTTAACTCAGGAGTCTACCCAGTTTTCAGTATGATGGCCACATGATATACACTATATTACCAAAAGTATTGGGACGCCTGCTTTTACACACACAAACTTTAATGGCATCCCAGTTTTAGTCTGTAGGGTTCAATATTGAGTTGGCCCACCCTTTGCAGCTATAACAGCTTCAACTTTTCTGGGAAGGCTGTCCACAAGGTTTAGGAGTGTGTCTATGGGAATGTTTGACCATTTTGTCAGCCAGCCAATGAGGAGAGAAAGTGGGCGGGCCGCGGCTCCGTGTCTGAATGGACACGGAGCTTCTGCACGGGTGCCCCCATAGCAAGCTGCTTGCTGTGGGGACACTTAACCGGAGGGAGGGGCCGGGAGCGCCGACGGGGACCCGAGAAGAGGAGGATCAGGGCTGCTCTGTGCAAAACCACTACACAGAGCAGGTAAGTATAACATGTTTGTTATTATTAACTAAAAAAAAAAAAAATTAGACTTAATATCAATTTAAGGCGTCAGCATACCAAGACATTTTAGACAATGTCATATTCCCAACTTTGTAGGAACAGTTTAGGGATGGCCCCTTCGTGTTCCAACATGACTGCCCACCAGTGCACAAAGCAATGTCTATAAAGACACGGATTAGCGAGTTTGGGGTGGAGGAACTTGACTGGCCCGCACAGAGTCCTGACCTCAACCCGATAGAACAACTTTGGCATGAATTAGAGTGGAGACTGCGAGCCAGGCCTTCTCATACACATCAGTGCCTGACCTCACAAATGCGCTTCTGGAAGAATGGTCAAACATTCCCATAGACACACTCCTAAACCTTGTGGACAACCTTCCCAGAAGAGTTGAAGCTGTTATAGCTGCAAAGGGTGGGCCAACTCAATATTGAACCCTACGGACTAAGACTGGGGTGCAATTAAAGTTCACGTGCGTGTAAAGGCAGGTGTCCCAATACTTTTGGAAATATAGTGAATTTTACAAACATTTGCAGGCTGAAAAAAAAAAAAAATCAGAGTCCCGCTGTTACATCAGAAGCAGAGACCATAAGAAGTCTCTGATGACCTTAATCCACAATCAGTGCACATCAAGGATACACCACTGCCCCTACCTGTGGGCTAGATGTGGCCCACAGGCTGTAGTTTGGAGACTCCTCTTTTAACTAATAAACTTTCTTAAGGATTAGCATAGCATTAACAAATATGATTCAAGATATCTAAAATAAAGCAGCTGATTTGGTGTATTAGATTATTTTTACTTTGTTAAATTTTTACTATGATTTGTACTCGCCTATATGTTAAAGCTGGACTCTAGGAAATAAAGATTGCCCCTTGCAGTGGGTTTTCCTCCCCTCTTCAAAGATTATTTTGCCTAGGAGATAAAGAATAAGGTGATCTGCTGTCATTGTTTCCTGCTTCCTGGAAATCTGTGCTCTCTACTGCTGTCAGATGTTCGAATGGGAGCAGGCCTTGGGTATCCTCCCATACAATAGAGGACTGCTGGTCTTGTGTTGTACGGTATGATGTCAGAGAGCTTGGACATGTCAGATGTAGATCAGTCAGACAGCGAAGAAAAAGACTTTGGGGATTGACTGTATGAAAAGGAAGATGCTGTGGGGGTGAGGAATAAGGTAAGTATATCGCCCTATTCATAATCCCCTAGGCAAATTGAGCTGTTAACCCTTATGGGCCGTACACACGGTCGGATTTATCGACAACAAATGTTCGATGTGAGCTTGTTGTAGGAAATTCCGACCGTGTGAAGGGTCCATTGGACATTTGCTGTCGGAATTTCCGACAACAAATGTTTGAGATCTGGATCTCAAATTTTCCAACAACACAATCCGTTGTCGCAAATTCTGAGCGTGTGTGCACAATTTCGACACACAAAATTCCACGCATGCTCTGAAGCAAGCAGAAGAGCCGCACTGGCGATTGAAATTCATTCTTATCGTCTCGTTGTAAGTCACTGCGTTCTTGATGTTTGGAATTTCCAACATTTGTGTGACCGTGTGTATGCAAGACAAGTTTGAGCCAACATCCGTTGAAAAAAAAAACACGGTTTTGTTCTTGGAATGTCCGATCGTGTGTACGTAGCATTACAGTTGGTAGGGGAAACCCACTGAAATGATAACTTCTCTTTTTATTTTTTCATGGAGCTTTAAAGAGTGAAACAAGGAATTTGCTTAGTCAGTCATAGAAAAGATCATATATATAATATATATAATATAATATATAATATAATATATATATAATTTTTTTATTATTATTTTTGCATTTAATTTGTTGTGGTTTTTTTTTTTTTTTTTTTTTTTTTTTTTTTTTTTTTACAAAACACAGAAAAAGCAAAATGGAAACAAGAGATATATCCAGATGCTCTTGGGTCCCCTAACAAGGAAGTAGTGCAAAGAAATAATCAGCAATAATAAGTTATTCATCAGCAGAGTTATGCCGTGACATTTTTAACTTGGGCTGCAGAGTTTGACAGGCGGCATCACCTGTCAAACCCGTCCATTGAGATCAATGGGGCCACACTGCAACTGCAAGCCAAGCTCTTGACTTGCAGTTTGGTGGAGCAAAGTAAAATTAACATTCTGCAATTTAAAAAAGAGGCATCAGGAGGTGGCAGTAGTGCTTCTGCCCACAGAAAAGCAATCCACCACAGATCAGAGGGTGATAAACATTACTGCGAGTGTGAAAGAACCCTGACCGATTCAATAGAATCTCAATAGTGGAGTCAAAGGACTGAATTTGCAGTGCTGGGATATAGATGTGTCTGCTAAGGCTGGCCATACACAGAGCGAATTTTGCAGGAAATACATTTTCTCGATTTCCCCTCATCAACACAGATCGTGTTGATGCGGGAATTCCTCCAGCCGGACCATTGTCTTCTCCTGGCAGGCAGGAGAAGTCATCCCCACCGTGAGAAGGCCGTGATTATCACTAGCAGTTATAGCAGCTGCTTGCGATAATCACGAGCGGAATCCGGATTCACTTGTGATAATTGTAATAGTGATAATCACTGTCTTCTCGCGGTGGGGATGTCTTCCCCTGCCTGCCAGGAGAAGACAATGGTCCAGCTGGAGAGATTCCCGCATCAACACGATCTGTCCATTCAGCCTGCCCATTAATGGTTCGAATTTTGTCCGGTTCCTGCTGAACAGGCTGAGATTCGAACTGTCAGGGGTGGCCATAGGAAAGTTGGAAGCATTGATTGCGAATACCACACTGCTACTAGCAGCCAATGAGTTGTTGAGGAGCAGTGTAGTGAACGCAAGCAATGCCGGGGTAAATAAATATTCTAAAGACGACAAATCAAGTGCCTTTTTATGATTCGAAAGTTTGAAAAGAGGTTATCTTCAGGTAAATAAGGAAAGTATGGTTTCACGCTTTGATCACCAAAGTATAATAAGATTTGTAATAAACAATACAGCAATTTATTTTATGGAAACAAAGCAAAGTCTTCTGTGTTTTGTGTTTTTTTTTTTTTTTTTCATTACCTGTGCATGCTGGTACAACGCCCATACACATCCTGCAATGTAAATCAATACGTGTTTATAAAGTATTCTCTTTCAAATCTCCACTGTACATACAACTGACCATACAACTCCCCTGGCAGGAGTCCAATGCACTTAGAGGTACCTGCACAAAGCATAAGTCACTTCCTTCAGCAACAAAAACCAGGAACTTTATCCTTCCAACTTCAAGACCTTATGGTGAGATGAGGCCTGCACTCCCTGCTGCCCCTCATTCATGTTTTATTGCTATGATAGATCCCCTACTGACAAAAAAAGAGAGGCACAGGAGGTGGGAGGGGGCCAAGCTTGCCATGCGTTCCTAAAGATGACTAAACCTAGGTTTGTTCAGTTATCTTCTGTCCGCAGTTTAATACATTTTCAGTACAAGTACACTCTAAGCCAGGGCTTGATACATTTGCTTTGAATCTAGGAGCCAGCTAAAAAAAAAGTTAGGAGCCATATATATATATTTTTTTTTTTTCTTTTAACAAAGCTTAAAGTATGACTAAAAGCAAAACCCCTTTTTCTTTGTTTTGAATAAAATGGAGAGTTATTAGAACACCTGTCAGTTTGTATTGCTGTCTGATGGAAGGGGGGATTTGAGACTTTAGATGAAGCACATATGCGGTGTGCCTCCATCCCTAAAATGTATGCAAAAATGAATGAAAGTGGGACTTTGAATGAGATGGATGACTTTGTGGAGGCGAAGTTGAAAAAATTGCAAATTGTATTAATGAAGAGCTTTATAGAGAATATGGCAATATTAAAACCACATATACAGTCAGTACAATAATTCATATTCGCTCCACCCACACATAACATACAGGTGTGGCATGGGTAAAAGATTGCATAAGTATGATATTTCTAAAACAGTTCAATAATACATTGCATGGGGTAAATTCATATATATACATGTGACATATAGACAGCAGCAGGAATATATGGATGTAGGAAATAAAACCATAATTGATAAATAAATGAATGTCAGAATTAATAATCTGCAGATCAGGATCAATGTGTCCATTACAGACACAGGTCAGCATCACTTGTGCTCGACGCGTTTCGTGTAGGGACACTCCTCAGGGGCAGATGCTCAAATATGTCTGCAGAGTATGAAGAAAAAAATGGTGACATAGGTGTGGTTCAAATTGGTAATATAGAGATAAGGCAAATTAGCCCGTCCTAAATACTCACAAAGGGTCCAATACGGTAAAATGCTGCAGCCATGTGATCAGAGTCCCAAAACAATCTCCCCCGGGAACTGAGGCAAATGCAGCCGCGCACAGCAGGGCGCATGCAACACAACCTCTCGATGACCCAAGACACAAAATGCTGGTGCATAAGTGGAAAGCTGCGGTGCCCTGTGAGGGCAACCTAGAGTGATCTGTAAAAGTGTAAAATAGAATAATGTGTAAATGATGTGAAAAAAAATATATATATATACAAATATAAAATAAATGTAAAAAAGGGTGTGTGTTGACTCAATATGTGACATTACTAAAGTTACATAAATGGGTGAAAAAAATACTAATGAATAGTGAAAGTAAATGTTGAAACAAAAAAAATTGGCAACAGTGATGACCAAAAGAGGAAAGAAACACCAAACAAAAGTGACAAACGAATGTGGATGACCTGAGACTGTTTTGGGACTCTGATCACATGGCCGCAGCATTTTACCGTATTGGACCCTTTGTGAGTATTTAGGATGGGCTAATTAGCCTTATCTCTATATTACCAATTTGAACCAGACCTATGTCACCATTTTTTCCTTTATACTCTGCAGACATATTTGAGCATCTGCCCCTGAGGAGTGTCTCTACACGAAACGCGTCGAGCACAAGTGATGCTGACCTGTGTCTGTAAAGGACACATTGATCCTGGTAGTAGTAGATTATTAATTCTGACATTCATTTATTTATCAATTATGGTTTTATTTCCTACATCCATACTCCTGCTGCTGTCTATATGTCACATGTATATATATGAATTTACCCCATGCCTCCACAAAGTCATCCATCTCATTCAAAGTCCCACTTTCCTTCTTTTTTGTATTACTGTCTGTGCCCCTGTTGAAGAGATCCAACCTCTCTATTTGTTCTGTTTACCATTATCATTGAAAGTAAATGAAAATCACAAATTTTGGGTTGTCCCCAGAAAAGTAATAGAGGGGAAATCTTCCAATGGGGACCTCAAATGATTCCATTAATTTGCAGGCATTTCCTCTCACTTCCTGTTTGGCTATGGGACAGGAAGTGAAGAGGGAAATCTCCACAATGAGACACAGATGGTGAGGAAAAAAAAAATCTGACAGGTGTTCTAACCTTCTCTTACTCTATCCAAAATGAAGAAAAAAGTTTTGTCCATTGTCCATTTTGTCTACTTTAAAGCGGAGTTCCACCCAAAAGTGGAACTTCTGCTTTAAATGCTCCTCGCCCCCTTACATGCCACATTTGGCATGTCATTTTTGTTGGGGGGGGGGGGGGAGTGGGTGCTTAGCTTTGAGTGGGACTTCCTGCTTCTGACTACGGGCTGCCTAGGCGACTCCTCCTCTCCCCCTAGGCAGCCCCTCCCTCTCTGCAATCTTCTGGAACACGTCACAGGTCCCTGATGATTGCCTGTCCAATCGGAGAGCGCAGCGCCACTCGTGAATACGCATTGCACGCCCAGCCATCAAGCCACAAGCTGTCACGGCCAGGTGCCCACAGTCTCAATGGAGGTGCCGCGGAGAGAAGGGGGAGAGATGCGAGGCTCCGTGCAGCCGCGTTGCTAGACCGCGGGACAGGTGAGTGGTTGTTTATTAAAAGTCAGCAGCTAAACTTTTTGTAGCTGCTGACTTTTAATAAACAAAAAAAAAAAGCCTGGAACCCCTTGTCTTATGTAGTCCTGATGTGAATCTTTACAGATGTACGACACAGGTTTACACACAGTTATGCCTCTCTTTGCTTATTATCCTTCTTAGGATCCCCAAGAACTTAGTACAATTAGGCTGGGTTCACACTAGTGCGAATTGGATGTGGGTTTGTTCGCATAGCAGGAGATTGTGACCGGCTCACTATGAAGCCGGTTCACACATCTCCGATGTGAATTGCACAGAAGTCCTGTGCGTCTTTTGGTCCGTTTCAGGTCTGAATTCAGCCCTAAAGTTCGAGCTGAAATCGGACCTGAAACGGTGAATGGAAACGCACCTGACCCTGCTATGAGCCGCTGCGATCTCTAGTGTGAACCCAGCCTTAAAATTGTAATAAGCGAGTAAGGTTGGGCAGGTTGTGGAAATGTTCTAACCTGAACGACGAATCTCATTGAAGTCTATAGGAGCCGAACAGGAGAAATCAAAAGTGCCCATTTTGAAGGCTTATATGAAAGTTATTGGCCATAAATGGGGTAAGGGGGTCTGGGTACTGCCCTGGGGGACATGTATCAAACCATTTTTATTTTTTTTTTAAACGATCATTTTTGCAGGAGCAGTGGTTTTAATTATGCTTAAGGTCCAAAAAGTGATGACAGCTTCCAGGGCCCCGCTCCTTAACAACCAGGGTACACTGTGCCCTGACTGGGCAAAGCTTTGGGGCACGATTCCTCCTTCTAATGCCAACAGGCGGTATGTCATTTTTTCACTCTCACTGACCACCAAGCCTAAGGCATTGTTTTCTCCCACTAATACTGGGGGGTTTCCCCACAAGACACATTCCAGTCCCCTAAAGTCTAAAGGACAGTAAACTGGCTCTTTGTTTAAAAGTTTGGAGACCCCTGGTTACTGCAGCAATATAAAGGTTGTAGCCCCAAGCTCCCACCTAGGATGCCTTGTGAATGATCTGACTCTGGCAAGGCCAAGTAGCCACAACAGACACAATGGGAAACTGAAGAGTAAGTTCTTACCGATCACGTAATACATAGGTGCAGGAGCAAGGAGGGTGGACCTTAATGCCCACATAAGTGCTTTTTGTGGCCAGGGTTTCACAGACAGCTCCTCATCTGTTTATGATTGGGAGCCAACAGGATGGGCTTTCTATCATGTGACAGCCAATCACAGTGATCAGGAAGTTCAAAGGAAACCTATCGTGAAATAAGGCAGGACAAGTCCTAGGAGCCAGGTAACCAATGCTCCTTAAAAATTACAGCTGCACATAATTTTTGAGGTTTTCTCCAGTTATCAATGGAGGTGGCTTCTAAAAGAAATTCTGTGGGCTCCTGGACAGTCTGGCTTCTGAGTTCCATTTTATTTGTCCACCATGGTGTGAAGACATGGAGGCTGCTAATATTGACCTCTGCTTTTAAAAACTGCTAGTTGGCTTTCTATATCAGGATGACCTTTGTTCTTCTTCAGTCCCTGACCCAAAACAAGTAGGAAGATTTCTCCGACTTTTCAGATCATCATAACTTGTGTCTAACCTCACCCATTTGAACGTCAGCAAAACAAAATACTCGGTGGCAGCCCCTGTATTTCTCTCACAGCACGTTAATTTCAAAGTGTTTGAAAAAATTTTAGGCTGGGTTCACACTGCGGCACAGAGCGGCTCGCTGCAGGGGTCCGGTGCATCCCCGTTCCCCGGTTCAGGTCCAATTTCAGTCCGAATTTTTGTCTGAATTGTCAGCCTATCTACTCTACGCATTAGTCCCACCGTAGTTGTGTATAATAGTCTCTTTTGGTCCAGAGCCATGGACAGGACATGTAGCAGAGACATTCTCTCTCTCTCTCTCCACCTCCTCCTTCTGGGGCTTCCAAGCTAACAACCAGGGACAGAAAGTGCATACATATATTTAGAGGCATGAACAAATTTAGACAGTAGAGCAGGGGTCTCCAAACTTTATAAACAAAGGACCAGTTTACTGTTCTTCAAACTTTAGGGGGGGCCAGACTGTGGCCAGCAGGAGTAGAAAATGTCCCGGTGTCACTGAAAGTAAACAGTGTCCCCTCTTTGGTATAAGGGGGGTCAGTGGGACGAAAAGTACCCCATGAATGGTGTCAGTGGGAGAAATAGTGCCCCATCATTAGTGGGAGAAATAGTGCCCCATCATTGGTAGCAGTGGGAGGAATAGTGCCCCATTGTTGGTGTCAATGGGAGGAATAGTGCCCCATAGTTGGTGTCAGTGGGAGGAATAGTGCCCCATTGTTGGTGTTAGAGGGAGGAATAGTGCCCCATCATTTGCATCAGTGGGAGGAATAGTGCCCCAAGCATATAGTGAGGAGGCCACATAACACCTTCTCACCTACTGTCCTCTGAAAAGCGATCCATCGCAGATCACTTTTAAGAGGCAAGCAATTCCACATGCATAATCGGGTGCATTCCTGATCCACAGGCAAAATGGGCTTGTCAGATTTAAAAGCCAACCCACACTTCTAGCATTAGTCCTTTCCCCTGCCAAAGTGCCCCCCAGCACATATCCTCCTAACCCCCCAATAACAACACATTTTTAAAGGTTGTTCTCCTTCCCAGTCACTCTTTCCCCCTCCCCTGTCCATCTACAGAGCATAGGAAACTTTGTACAGACCTGAAATCAGTGCATGTCCCTGCTCTCCCTCCTCCTCCTCTGTGTGTAAAGAAGAAGGAGGAGGGGACAGCTTTGGTGCACTGACACCGTGCTGAAACAGGCTGCCGTCCAGGAGGGGAGACACATCAGATAGCGAGCAGACTCCTTAAGCCTCATACACACAATCTGATTTTCCGCAGACAAAGCGTCTGACTTTTGTCCGAAGGGCGTGTGCCTGGATTTTGTCTTGCATACAAATGGTACACAATTGTCGGCCAACAAACACGAACGTACTGATGTAGTAGACTTACTACGAGCCGATAAAGAGAAAGTTCAATTGGCAGGCGCCACCCTTTGGGCTCCTTCTGCTAATTTTGTGTTAGTAGAAGTTCTCTGGGACTCATTATTCCAGACACCTGCTCAGCCATTATTCAAGTCCTGCAGAAGGACTATATTCGGTAAGTTTTTGCCTTTAACATCATATTCTATGTATTTAATGTTTGCTAATGTATTGTATTAATTTCTTGATTCCATAATGAACATTATTGTAATATGCTGTGAATGTCCTCTTTGTCCTCATGCATGCTGTAAGCTTTTCCTGCTCCTTTTTTGGCCTACATGCATATTTTCCTTCACTAACCTCCCCAGCGTGCTATCCTGGGCCCATACACACCTAGCCTAGTAACTTAGCAATGTATTTTGTCAGCTACATTTTTGTGCTTACATTAAACTCCCCCTAAAATGTGTCCAAATGTTATTGTTGTCCTTCAATTCAGGCAGAGTGGAAGAGGCTATTTTTTTTGGACCCAAACTCATTTGTAACCCTCCCTCCCCCCCAAAATGCTAAGCCAACAGATACAAAATCTGCTGACTTTGCAAAACCCATACACACTATCCCTCTTTTGTGGTCATATTTCTGTATAAATTCACCCAACCATGTAGTACAAGGGCCTGCCTGATTACCTACAAATTGTAACATAGACAGTTTTTGTCTCCTATTATACTGATATGTATTTTCTGAATGTCAAAATGTGCTGCAATTTGGACAGTGTGGATCCATATTTTTAGATTATGACACTTCTTACCTGTCCACTGGGCTGCCAATAGTAAGTAAGGAGGGGCTGGCTAAAGTATCCCAGATTATTTATGCAAACAGCTCTCATGGAAGTGGAGAGGGTTACCTGTCCAAAACATCTACCCATTCCCCCCCCCACCTGAAAATTTTGATAATGGGCCACCAGAGTGGGAGATCAGATAAGTTGACCTTACCCTTTTGTCTTTAAATACTTACATTTTCTCATTATGTTGGCTAACCATGTTTGTGTCAAATCTGCTTGCATGTGCAGAAGTAGTAATTTTTTCTTTTTTTAATCCACAGTTTCTTTAAAACCCACAGCAATGGCCGGACATTACAGCCCAGTTCCAGCACCAGTGGGATTTTCCCAACTGTGGTGGTGCTATTGATGGAAAACATGTTCAGATTGTCCCACCACCCAACTCGGGCTCATATTATTTTAATCATAAGTGCTTTTGCAGCATAGCCATGCTAGCTGTAGTGTCTGCCACATATGAGTTCCTGTATCTGGATGTTGGGAAGAACGGCCGCAACTCTGATGGAGGAGTCATTATGCAGACAGAGTTCTACAAGCTGCTCCAGAATGGCACCTTAAACTTGCCACCTGCTGAGGAGAATGTTGAGGGCCTCAATTTTGTATTTGTTGCAGATGAGGCCTTTGCTCTGGGGGAACATCTTATGAAGCAGTTTCCTATGAGGAACCTCACCCCAGAGCAGAGAATATTTAACTACAGGCTCTCTCGTGCCAGAAGGGTGTTTGAAAATGCCTTTGGCATCCTCTCCAGTTGTTTCAGGCTGTTTTTAACCCCAATTAACTTTGCGCTATACAAAATCAACCATGTGGTATTGTGCTGCTCTATCCTCCATAATTTTTTATGGAGGAATACTAGCCTCTACCTTGCCTCAGTGCCAACTGATGCAGACCATACAGTGGCAGGCCCAGCTGGTGCATGTGTAGTAAATCCTGGACTCTTCCGGGATAAAACTCGCTGAAAGAACTGCCAGAGAAGATCTGGAGCGTGGATATGTGACTCAGGTTCCCAGGAATTCTCTTCAGGGCTGTAACCCCTCCACTGTACCAGAAATTGGCATCCGCGGCCCCTTCTACAGCAGTCCAGGATGGCCTCCACCTCGTACTCCTGAATCCCTTTAATCATAGAGGGAGGCGGAGGACAGGCCCCACGTTCCCCAAAGGGGTTCGGGGCCACGGGCTTCAGGAGGGAGGCATGGAAGACAGGGTGGATCCAGTAAGTTGAGGTTTGTAGACAACAGGGTTGAATCGGGACAGGACAGGGAAGGGCCCAATGAACTTAGGGCCCAATTTCTTGGAGGGACAGGCCAACTTGAAATGCCTGGTAGACAGCCAAACCTTGTCTCCCAGTTAAAGATCCAGGTCCCCCCGCTGCCTTTGATCATAGATGGTCTTGTAATCCAGCTGTGCCTTAGCCATGGTATCCTTTAGGAGTTCTAAGTTGATTGCTTAGTGGTAGAATGTATTGCGCTGTTGTATGTGAATTCTGCGCAAGGAAGTAGGGACGCTCAATTGTCTTGGAGAAAGGTGGATGTCAGGGAAGAAACAGGAACCAGCCTTGCCAGTATCGCCGCTTTCTTGCTCGCATTAGCGGTAGAGCGGCGCTTCGGCGCATACGTGTGCGCAATCCAATGGAACGGCGCGCACGCATGCGCACTGGCAGACGCATAACGTGAGTTCCTTTGCTGGCCTATAAAAGGCTGCTCCATTCCATGTTTAAATTGCTGGTTTATCTCTCAGCTTCCTGTGTTCCTTACCTCTGTATCCTGCCTTGTGATTACCCATTGTGACCCGGCTTGACCCTGACCTGCTCTGATCTCCTCCTGCACCTGACCCTTAGCTTGCCTTACGGACTTTGCTACCAGTCTCCTGTGCTTGACCCTCAGCCTGCTTACGGACTTTGCTACCAGTATCCTGTGCTTGACCCTCAGCCTGCTTACGGACTTTGCTACCAGTCTCCTGTGCTTGACTCTCAGCCTGCTTACAGACTTTGCTACCAGTCTCCTGTGCTTGACCCTCAGCCTGCTTATGGACTTTGCTACCAGTCTCCTGTACTTGACCCCCAGCCTGTTTACAGACTTGTTACCAGTCTCCTGTGCGAGACTCCTCAGCCTGTTTAGAGACTTGCTACCAGTCTCCTGTGTTTGACCCTCGGCCTGCTGTTGGACTCTGCTATTCATCTACCTCATTGGGCTCCAGTGTCTACCAGTCCCTGCACAGCTGCCAGCTTCCCAGTGACCTTCACGCAAGACCTGCCCAGCCTGCTGGTGGCTCATGCCTCTTTGTGCCCTTCACCCTCTGTACCACCACTAGGGGTGGAGTGCAGTTAGTCGCAAGAGTGAACCGCTCTCAGCATCTCAGCCTCAGTGAGTACCTCTCTGACAGTGGAGAAGCAACGAAGGTACTGTTCAAGAGTTTGGTTCGTGCGTTCCGTTTGTCCATTGGTCTGAAGGTGGTAGGCCGAAGAGTAGTGGTTCTCGATGTCTAGAGCAAGACAGAGCTCCTTCCAGAATTTAAAGGTAAATTGGACCCCACGATCTGATACAATATTGCTGGGGACCCAATGGAGGTGTATGATCTCCTTGATAAAAGCCTGAGCTGTTTCTGGGGCGGAAGGAGTGCCAATCATAGGAATAAAATGAGCCATTTTTGTAAGGCGGTCCACAACAATAAATATGGATGCAAACCCATCAGAGGGTGGTAGCTCCACTATGTAATCCATGCTGATCTGTTCCCAGGGTCTGGAGGGAACAGGCAAGGGGCGTAGGACCCCATGATTTATTCCTTTCCGTTTTGCTGTGATTGCATACCGGGCAGGAATTGACATAAGCGTGGCAGTCTGCCTTGAGGGTAGGCCACCAAAAGGTTCGCAAAAGCAGATCGGTGGTTTTGGCCACCCCGAAATGCCCTGCTAACTTGTTGTCATGGCAGAGTTTGAGCACAGGAACTCTCAGTTGAAGGGGCACAAACACAGCATGGTTGTGGAAGAAAAGTCCGTCGTTTTCTTGCAGATGTTTTCCTGAGGGCAGTGGGTCTAGAGAGGAGGCCAGTTTTATCCTGGACAAGAGGCCATCTGTAAGTAGGAAGAAATTATAGGCAGGGAGTATTGCGTCCATTCTTGGCAAGTTATCTGATGTGGGATACATGCGGGATAGAGCATCAGGTTTACAATTCTTGGATTCCTGACGGTACATGATATGCATTTGAAAATGGGTGAAGAAGAGAGCCCATCTGGCTTGTCTAGGTCTGAGACGTTTAGCTGTACGGAGGTATTCCAAATTCCTATGATCAGTGTAGTATAGGGTGCGAGGCTCCTTTCAATAGATATCGCCATTCTTCCAGGGCCAGTTTAATAGCAAGGAGTTCCCAGTCCCCAACATCATAGTTCCTTTCAGCTGGGGACAACTTCCTGGAAAAGGAGGCAACAGGATGCAAGATGGCTGTGTTTTCATGGCACTGAGAAAGGACTGCCCCAACCGCAATCTCTGAAGCATCGACCTCCAAAACATAAGGTAGGGCTGGGTCGTGATGACGAAGGACCAGGGCAGAGGTGAATTGCTTCTTGAGTTTGTCGAAAGCCGTTTGTGCTGAGGGGGACCACAGAAAACGGCTGTTTTGCTTGGTGAGTTATGTGATAGGTAAAATTATTGACGAGAAGCTTCTATAAAAATTGGCGACTCCCACGAACCTCTGGACGCTCTTACGGTCCAAAAGTACTGGCCATTCAAGAACTGCAGTTACCTTCTGGGGGTCCATGGAGATGCCAGAAGTCGAAATAACGAGGCCAAGGAATTGTATGGTATCTTTCTCAAACTCACGTTTTTCAAGCTTGGCGTAGAGTTTATGAGATCGCAGGCGAAAAAGGACTTTTCGCATGTGGATGTGATGTGCCTTGAGGGAAGTTGAAAAAACAAGGATGTCATCTAAGTACACTATCATAAAGAGGTCAAGAAAATCCCGAAAGATGTTGTTCACCAAGTGTTGGAAAGTTGCTGGGGCGTTACACAGCCCAAATGGCATGACCAAATACTCGAAATGGCCAAACCTAGTACAAAAGACCGTTTTCCATTCATCGCCCTCTCTTATGCATATTAAATTGTAGGCCCCCTGTAGGTCCAATTTTGAGAAGACTTTAGCAGTGCGGAACCTCTGAATGATCTCAGGGACTAGAGGCAACGGGTATCGATTCTTGATTGTGATACTGTTTAATTCTCTGTAGTCGATACATGGTCTTAAAGAATGGTCCTTGTTTTTCACAAAGAAGAGTCCAGCGCCAGCAGGAGAGGTAGAGGGCCGGATGAACCCTTTCCTAAGATTGTCATCAATGTATTTTCGGAGGACTTCTAATTCAGGCTCAGAGAGTGGGAAGATCCTCCCAAATGGTATTTCAAAACCAAGAAGAATCTCAATGGGGCAATCATACGGCCAGTGAGGCGGCAGGGATTCAGCCCCCTTCTTAACTAAGACGTCTAGGAAGTCTCTGTAAACCTGGGGGAGAAGAGTGTTGTCATCTGTGGAAAGGCGTTGAACCATCAAACAGGCTTGTTGTGGGAAACAGTGGTGTAAGCAATAGGGTGAGCTGAAAGACACAACTTCAGTGGACCAATCAATCTGTGGCTGGTGCTGTTGAAGCCACGGTAACCCCAAAATAACCGGAAAAATGGGGGAAGAAATCACGTCCAGCCGAAGATATTCCCGATGGTCTGCTTCGGTGGTGGCCAATATGAGGGTGGTCTCATGGGTTATGGGACCTGAGGTTGGTGTGGAGCCATCTGCCATATAAACGGTAAATGGCTGGGGTGTCTTGCATAGTGGGATTCCATACTTTTTGGAGAAGTGGATGTCAATAAAGCAGCTGCAAGCCCCAGAGTCAATAATGGCTGCTACTCGGATTATCCTTCCCAGTATCTGCAAAGAAAGGCAGAGAGTGAGATGTGAAGATTTAACAGCGTACGGTGAAACAGATGGGGGTTCGATCCACTTACTCGGCCTAATGGGACATCCCTGAAGAAAGTGACCCGCTCCACCACAATACAGGCATAAATTGTTCAAGCGACGGCGTTGTCGCTCTTCGGTGTGAGGGGTGCACGAACTAAGCTGAGTTGCATCGGTTCTGCGTCATGAATTGGGGTTGATGCATGGGTCTCAGGGGTTCTCAGGTGTGGATCCATGGGTACTTGTGGAAGCATCCATGTGGAACAGGCCAAACTGGATCGTTCCCTGCGACGTTCTCTGAGTCCTGCAATCAAGTTGGATAGCCAACTGAATTGTAGGTTCCAAAGTATCAGGGAGCCCCACTCTTTCTAATTAGTCTTTGAGGGGCTCGGACAGGCCCAAACTGATGGCGCAAGGCAGCTTTGTTTCATGCAGTGTCTGCAGCCCACTTGCGGAATTCCGTTACGTAGTCCTCAACAGGGTGTTTCCCCTGTTGTAGAGAGGTCAACACTGTTTCAGCTGTTGTGGTTCGTTGTGGGTCATCATAGAGGATTGCCATGGCATCGAAGAAAGAAGACAGTGAGCGCAGTATAGGACTCTCCCTTTCCAATAGCTGATGAGCCCATGCTTGAGGTTCTTCTGTAAGTAAGGTTACTACGAACCCGACCTGTGTATCCTCTGAAGAGAAGGTCCTGGGCTGTAAGGTAAAGTACAGCCGACAGGCGTTCCTGAAAGCCCGGAACTTGTGGCGAACCCCTGAAAAGCGTTCCGGCATAGGAACCCATGGTTCAGGAGCTGGAGTAGAGATGGGCTACTCCATAGCCATCGCAGGTGGTTCCGCAGGGCTCAGAACTGAAGGATTGGCCATTGCAGTCAGCCGACCTTCCAGTTGAAAGTACCCCTCTTGTATGGACATCAGGGCCTGAGGCACAGAGGCCACAGGGCCTCGAAGGCGGAAGCACTCCCCTCAGTCTCAAACATGGCTGGATTATTCTGTCACAAGGGCCACATACCTGATGTGAGATCGAAGTAGTGGGGAGGCCTCCCTTGCACCTCGGGTCCTTAAAGCCTCTGGGGATGGAGACAGAGACTTGGCGGACACCGAGTGGCAGGGGTGCGGATTACCGTGCAAGCCTTAGTCTGAGATCCGAGCCGAGGTCAAGTCCAGTCGGGGCAATGAAGCATAAAAGGGTTAACCCAAAAAAGGATGGTTGAGATCCAAGCCGGGGTCGGTTCCAATCTGGCAGCTGAGTACAAAACGGGCAAAGAAGTAGAATGGTTAAGGTACAAATGCGAGGTCAATGGCAAGCAGCAATCAAGAGTAGTCAAATAGGTTTCCAGGTCACAACAGGCTCAGACAGATCACACACTAGCTCAGGATCAAGGGGAGACTGAAGATAATCCAGCAATTTGGCAGTGCCTGCGCTGGGCTTATATAGGGAAGTTTGAAGTCACTTCCTGTGCACATCCTGGGCTTTTTCCTGCCTTTTTCCATCAAGTCTTCTGCGCAAGTGCGGGTTGACGCCCTGTGGGGTCTTTGGCGCATGCTCAGTTGGCACGGATTTCCTCTTGCGGCAACGCGCCATTAGTGCATGCGTAGTAAGCCCTGGACTCTTACACAGACGGAGTCCCAGATCCCTCCCCTACACCCTCCTGCTAAAAGGGCCAGGAAGAGCAGGAATCTGGAGGAGGCCACAGCTGCCTTCCTCAGCCAGGCCACTACTGCGCTCAGGACAGCCCAGATGAGGCTGAGGGATTTGCAGTGCTGACTGCCAATAAATTAAGGCAGATGGAAGATGAGCAAAGAAGCAGGTCTGAGGAACTAATCCTGCAGCTCCTCAACAAGGGGGTGAGGGGCCAAATCTCTGAAAACACACACCTGCATAGCTCCCAACTGTCCCTGATTTTGAGGGACTGTCCCTGATTTGGAGCAATGTCCCTCTGTTCCTCATTCCTCCTCATTTGTCCCTTATTTTGGTCTGATCTATAAAGTTGTATATAATATGCACTTTTTATCCATCAAAAAGTGTTTCCCAGTGCTAAATCTTTCATCTGATTTCTAAATTGCTGCATTTGTAAATTCCAAAAGCCAATATAAAGGAATAGTAGTGGTAAAAAGAAAGCACTTGTGGGTTTAACCACTTGAGCCCCGGACCATTATGCTGCCTAAGGACCAGAGGTCTTTTTCCAATTTGGCACTGCGTCGCTTTAACTGCTAATTGCGCGGTCATGCAATGCTGTACCCAAACGAAATTTGCGTCCTTTTCTTCCCACAAATAGAGCTTTCTTTTGATGGTATTTGATCACCTCTGCAGTTTTTATTTTTTGCGCTATAAACGGAAAAAGACCGAAAATTTTGAAAAAAAATGATATTTTCTACTTTTTGTTATAAAAAAATCCAATAAACTAAATTTTAGTCATACATTTAGGCCAAAATGTATTCGGCCACATGTCTTTGGTAAAAAAAATGTCAATAAGCGTATATTTATTGGTTTGCGCAAAAGTTATAGCGTCTACAAACTAGGGTACATTTTCTGTAATTTACACAGCTTTTAGTTTATGACTGCCTATGTCATTTCTTGAGGTGCTAAAATGGCAGGGCAGTACAAAACCCCCCCAAATGACCCCATTTTGGAAAGTAGACACCCCAAGGAAATTGCTGAGAGGCATGTTGAACCCATTGAATATTTTTTTTTTTTGTCCCAAGTGATTGAATAATGACAAAAAAAAAAAAAAATATTTACAAAAAGTTGTCACTAAATGATATATTGCTCACACAGGCCATGGGCATATGTGGAATTGCACCCCAAGATACATTCAGCTGCTTCTCCTGAGTACGGGGATACCACATGTGTGGGACTTTTTGGGAGCCTAGCCACGTACGGGGCCCCGAAAACCAAGCACTGCCTTCAGGATTTCTAAGGGTGTAAATTTTTGATTTCACTCCTCACTGCCTATCACAGTTTCGGAGGCCATGGAATGCACAGGTGGCACAAACCCCCCCCCAAATGACCCCATTTTGGAAAGTAGACACCCCAAGCTATTTGCTGAGAGGCATATTGAGTCCATGGAATATTTTATATTTTGACACAAGTTGCGGGAAAGTGACACTTTTTTTTTTTTTTTTTTGCACAAAGTTGTCACTAAATGATATATTGCTCACACAGGCCATGGGCATATGTGGAATTGCACCCCAAAATACATTTAGCTGCTTCTCCTGAGTAGGGGGATACCACATGTGTGGGACTTTTTGGGAGCCTAGCCGCGTACGGGGCCCCGAAATCCAATCACCGCCTTCAGGATTTCTAAGGGTGAAAATTTTTGATTTCACTCTTCACTGCCTATCACAGTTTCGGAGGCCATGGAATGCCCAGGTGGCACAAAACCCCCCCAAATGACCCCATTTTGGAAAGTAGACACCCCAAGCTATTTGCTGAGAGGCATGGTGAGTATTTTGCAGCTCTCATTTGTTTTTGAAAATGAAGAAAGACAAGAAAAAACATTTTTTTTTTCTTTTTTCAATTTTCAAAACTTTGTGACAAAAAGTGAGGTCTGCAAAATACTCACTATACCTCTCAGCAAATAGCTTTGGGTGTCTACTTTCCAAAATGGGGTCATTTGGGGGGGTTTTGTGCCACCTGGGCTTTCCATGGCCTCCGAAACTGTGATAGGCAGTGAAGAGTGAAATCAAAAATTCACGCCCTTAGAAAGCCTGGGGTCATTTGGGGGGGTTTTGAACTGTCCTGGCATTTTATGCACAACATTTAGAAGCTTATGTCACACATCACTCACTCTTCTAACCACTTGAAGACAAAGCCCTTTCTGACACTCATTGTTTACATGAAAAAGTTATTTTTTTTTGCAAAAAAATTACTTTGAACCCCCAAACATTATATATTTTTTTAAAGCAAATGCCCTACAGATTAAAATGGTGGGTGTTTCATTTTTTTTTTTCACACAGTATTTGCGCAGCGATTTTTCAAACGCATTTTTTGGGGAAAAAACACACTTTTTTAAATTTCAATGCACTAAAACACACTATATTGCCCAAATGTTTGATGAAATAAAAAAGATGATCTTAGGCCGAGTACATGGATACCAAACATGACATGCTTTAAAATTGCGCACAAACGTGCAGTGGCAACAAAATAAATACATTTTTAAAAGCCTTTAAAAGCCTTTACAGGTTACCACTTTAGATTTACAGAGGAGGTCTACTGCAAAAATGACTGCCCTCGATCTGACCTTCGCGGTGATACCTCACATGCATGGTGCAATTGCTGTTTACGTTTGACGACAGACCGCCGCTTGCGTTCGCCTTAGCGCGAGAGCAGGGGGCGACAGGGGTGCTTTTTTTTTTTTTTTTTTTTTTTTTTTCTTTATTATTTTTTTGCTTTTTTATCTTATTTTTAAACTGTTCCTTTCTTTTTTTTTTTTTTTTTTTTTAATCATTTTTATTGTTATCTCGGGGAATGTAAATATCCCCTATGATAGCAATAGGTAGTGACAGGTACTCTTTTTTGAAAAAATTGGGGTCTATTAGACCCTAGATTTCTCCTCTGCCCTCAAAGCATCTGACGACACCAAGATCGGTGTGATAAAATGCTTCCCCAATTTCCCAATGGCGCTATTTACATCCGGCGAAATCTAAGTCATAAAATGCTCGTAGCTTCCGGTTTCTTAGGCCATAGAGATGTTTGGAGCCACTCTGGTCTCTGATCAGCTCTATGGTCAGCTGGCTGAATCACCGGCTGCATTCTCAGGTTCCCTGTTGAGACAGGAGAGCCAGAGAAAAACACGGAAGACGGTGGGGGGGGGGGGGGCATTCCCTCCCACGGCTTGTAAAAGCAGTCTAGAGGCTAATTAGCCGCTAGGATTGCTTTTACATGAAAGCCGACCGCTGGCTGAAAAGAATGATACCAAGATGATACCTAAACCTGCAGGCATCATTCTGGTATAACCATTCAAAGTCGTGAATGGCGTACCTGAAGACAAAAAAATGGTTAACAATAAAGCACAGTAAACGGTAAAGTATAAAAAATTGCAAACATGATAAAACATAATAACAATAAAACATTGCAGAATAGAATACAGTAAAAAAGAGCAGAACAATAGAGAATAGAGAGAGAGAGAACAATGAAACGACAACTATTTTTTTTTATTTTATATATATTTTTTTTTTTTTTACACTTTTTTTGTAACTAACTTTTATAACGGTAACCGGTTCCAGGTTCGGGTCTCTCAAAATGCGATGGCATCTTGGGAGACCCTGTGAAAGTGTGCCTAGTCTGTGCCATGCTGTACCCTACGCTAATACTCAACTAGTGAATGGTAGCGTTCAAAACATTCACCAATGCAAAGACCAGCATTGTCAGGACAGGAGGGACAATAATAGCGGGTGTCATGCCTATATCCGCGCTTGCTGCAGACACGACATCTTTTTTGGGGGGGTTCGTTGGGTAGGGGTACTCGGGAGGACATCAAGAAAATGCCTCTCATGCAGCCGACTGCATTTGGTTGGGGATGTGAATGGGGGAAGTACGGGCGCTGCAGAAGTGGTGGGTTCCCAATTAGGATTGGTGAATGCAGCAGGAAGGGCATTATGGGCACGACGGGCCTGTGTTTGTCTTCTTGGTGGCAGCGGGACACTACTTGTGCTTGCCACCTCACCAGCTTGAACTGCACTTATGGGACTCGCCACGTCACCAAGTGTTACTGCAGTGCTGGTTTGACTACGACCGGGGTGTACTAGGCCGCTGGCGCTTGCCAGTTGAATAAAAAGCTACCAAAAAAACTGTTAGCGATCGCAGGGATCAGGCCTGACTCTGCGAACGCTGCAGTTATGCGTTAAGTGTTTTGTAAGCCCTGTTTCACACTTGTGCGGTGCGAATTGAAGCTCAGGTTTCACTAGGGAGATAAAAATCTCCTGTTCAAAGAATTCATTGCGTTTTTGCTCAGTATCAGAGAGCAGGGAGAGGGGGAGGGAGGGGGGGGGGAGGGGGAGATGTAGTGAAGAGAAGTAGAAATTCCTTGTTCAGAACGCAATGCATCTGCGAATCAGATGCGTTCCCATAGGAGATAATAGGCTTGTAGTTCGCACCGCAATGCCCAAAAAACGCACACGTTTTTTGTGCAATGCGCAGTGCGAATGCAACGCACATATGTGAACCAGATGCATTCATATGAATGTATTTTAAAATGTCCTGCGAATTAGATGCGGTGTAAGCCGCATCTAATTCGCATAGGTGTGAACCCGGGCTAAGTGACAGTGATCGATCGATACTGCACTTGGGTGGGCTGAGCTGGGCCGGGCGGAGGGGCAAAACGCAGGTGCTAGCAGGTATCTGGGCTGATCCCGCTAACACTGCGTTTTTGGGAACCCTAAACTGCTGGGGACGCCAGTATAGATCTGATCGGATCAGATATTGATCCGTTCAGATACTATACCACTAAGAGAGGCGTATGCTGCGTGCGTGGGTGTTAGCGGTACTGGCGCTAATCTGACGCTGCTTGGGGCTGGTGCTTGCCAGTTCACCAAAATACTACCAAAAAAATTGTTAGCGATCGCAGGGATCAGGCTCGACTCTGCGAACGCTGCAGTTATGCATTTAGTGTTTTGTAAGTGTCAGTGATCGATCGATACTGCACTTGGGTGGGCTGGGCTGGGCCGGGCAGAGGGGCAAAACGCAGGTGCTAGCAGGTATCTGGGCTGATCCCACTAACACTGCGTTTTTGGGAACCCTAAACTGCTAGGGACGCTAGTATAGATCTGATCGGACCAGATATTGATCCGTTCGGATACTATACCACTATGGGAGGTGTACGGTGCGTGCGTGGGTGTTAGCGCTACTGGCGCTAACTTGACGCTGCCTGGGGCTGGTGCTTGCCAGTTCACGAAAATGCTACCAAAAAAACTGTTAGCGATCGCAGGGATCAGGCCTGACTCTGCGAACGCTGCAGTTATGCGTTTAGTGTTTTGTAAGTGACAGTGATCGATACTGCACTTGGGTAGGCTGGGCTGGGCCGGGCGGAGGGGCAAAACGCAGGTGCTAGCAGGTATCTGGGCTGATCCCGCTAACACTGTGTTTTTGGGAACCCTAAACTGCTGGGGACGCTAGTATAGATCTGATCGGATCAGATATTGATCCGATCAGATACTATACCACTAAGGGAGGCGTATGCTGCGTGCGTGGGTGTTAGCGGTACTGGCGCTAATCTGACGCTGCCTGGGGCGACGCATATCACCGCCGGGCGATCAGGGGGCTAAACCTTTATTCGGTAATAAACGGCGGGTGCCCTGATACTATAAAAAATAAACAAACTAACCAGCGTCACCCGTAACATTTATACGGTGATCAGTGGTGAAAGGGTTAACTAGGGGGCCATCAAGGGGTTAAAACATTTATTAGGTAGTATATGGGGGTCCCTGTCGCTATAAAACGCTGACGGCGAACCTAAATATTTACGTCCCTAACTAGCGTCACCAGCGACACTAATACAGCGATCAGAAAAATGATCGCTTAGCGACACTGGTGACAGGGGGTGATCAAGGGGTTAAAACTTTATTAGGGGGGGTTAGGGGGGTACCCTAGACCTAAAGGGGGCTAACACTAACTGTCCCAACACTGTAACTGTCACAAACTGACATCAATGCAGTAATCAGAAAAAAAAAAAAAAACTGCTGGTGTCAGTTTGTGACGGGGGGGGGGGGGGGGTGATTGGGGGGGGATCGGGGGGGCGATCGGGGGGGGGGGATCGGGGTGTTTTGTGTGCCTGGCATGTTCTACTGTGTGTGTGTAGTGTTGTGCACTCACATACCTGTCTTCTCTCCTCGGGCCGGAACGGAAATTACCGAGCCGAGGAGAGATGACATCATTTCCTTTGCTGCTGTTTAGCATACAGCAGCAAAGGAATGATTCGATTGGCCGGCGGCGATCGCGAGGGGGGGGCCACGAACGGATGGCCCCCCCCTCACCTCCGATCGCCGTGGGACAAAAGACGACCGCCTCGGGCACCGGGGGGGGGGTCCGATCGGACCCCCCACCCGCGGAAGGCAAATCACGTACATGTACGTGATTTTGCCTGTCCGTGCCGCCTTGCCGACGTACATCGGCGTGAGGCGGTAGTCAAGTGGTTAACCAATCTTGTTTTTTTGTACAATTCTCCTTTAACCACTTCAATACCAGGCACTTAGACACCTTCCCGCCCAGGCCAATTTTCTGCTTTCAGCGCTGTCGCAATTTGAATGACAATTGCGCGGTCATGCTACACTGTACCCAAACAATTTTTTTATCATTTTGTTCCCACAAACAGAGCTTTCTTTTGGTGGTATTTGATCACCTCTGCAGTTTTTATTTTTTGTGCAACAAATAAAAAAAGACCGAAAATTTAGAAAAAAAACAAGTTTTTCTTTGTTTCTGTTAAAAATTTTTGGAAATAAGTACGTTTTCTTCAATGACGGGCACTGATATGGCTGCACTGACGGGCACTGATACGGCGGCACTGATGGGCACCGATGAGGTGGCACCAATGAGGTGGCACTGATGATGAGCACTGATAGGCGGCACTGATGGGCACTGATAGGTGGCACTGATGGGCACTGATAGGTGGCACTGTTATGCGGCACCGATGGGCACTCATTGGCGGCACTGATAGGTGGCACTGTTATGTGGCACGGATGGGCACTGACAGGTGGCACCGATGGACATTGATGGGTGACACTGATTGATGGCACTGATGCCCCTAAGGGTGGCATTGCTGGGCATCGGTGCTATATAATGGTGCCAATCAGTGCCCATTTGTGGGCACTGATTGGCACAGATTGGGCATTGACTGGGCACATTGGGCACATGTGGATGGCCATGGGGTACATACCTGGCCATCCACATGTTGCCCCTCTCCCTGGTGGTCCAGTGTGGTAAACTGAGGGGGGGCTGCGCTGATAAACAATCAGTGCAGACCCCCCTTGTCTGGAGAACCGCCGTTCGGCTCTCCTCTACTCGCGTCTGTCAGACGCGAGTGAGGAAAAGCCGATCAACGGCTCTTCCTATTGACATCATGATCAGCCGTGATTGGACACGGCTGATCACGTGGTAAAGAGCCTCCGCCGGAGGCTCTTTACCAATATCGGTGTAGCGGTGTGTCAGACTGACACACCGATCCACCGATCGCCGCAATGCGCGCCCCCATGTTATCCTGCTGGACATCATATGACGCCCAATCAGGATAACTGAACCACCGCCGGCCGTCATCTGCTATGGGCCGGGCGGGAAGTGGTTAAGGGGGCGTGGCAAGGGGTTTGTCCTATGCCTGCATACTTTTGCCGATAGGTGCCCCTCATTCCCATCTCAAAAAGTTGGGAGGTATGCACATGTGTGTGATTTTCTGGCCCCACATCCACCCCCCCACCACAGCAATCCCACCCACCACAGCCACCCCATCCATCACAGCAACATGGCGGTCAGTGGCAATACCAGCCACAAGACCCCCAACAAGGTCACTGTTCTGGGGATTTGCACCCCTACCCCCTTTATTTTTATTTTTTAATGGTTTTGTTGAATAATGATTTTCTTTGTTATATTTTATTTAGCTTGGTATGCATAGAATGCACTTTTTGGTTAAGTTCCTTATATTTGGATGGCAGATAGCATCTATAATTAAATTTTGTTTTGTTTTTCAATGCACAATAAAAAAAATTGTGTAGAGTAATACTTGTCTATGTGTTTTACCTCAAATGACAGTTTGGGAGTAGACAGTAGGGATGAGCCGAACACTGGCCGGTTCGGTTCGCATCCAGAACATGCGAACGGACCGAAAGTTTGCGCGAACATTTGAACACTGTAAAGTCTATGGGACTCGAACATGAGAAATCAAAAGTGCGAATTTTAAAGGCTAATATGTAAATTATTGTCCTAAAAAGGGTTTGGGGACCCGGGTCCTGCCCCAGGGGACATGTATCAATGCAAAAGAAAATTTTAAAAACTGACATTTTTTCCGGGAGCCTTTGGGCCTTTGGTGGTGGTGTGGTGGTGTTGCCACAACACTGTAAACCCTCACAGTTACTCTTGGTGGGCGCAGGAACAGGCCCTGCAGTGAAATATTGGATCAAAAATTGTAATTACACGCCCCTGTTAAACAGGGGCAGAAAAATTGGGCCTTAGGCAGTGGTGGAGGTGCCACAATACTGTAACCCCTCACAGATTCTGTTGTTGAGCGCAGGAACGAGCCATGCTGTGAAATATTAGATCAAAAACTGTAATTACGCGCCACTGTTAAACAGGGGCAGAAAAATTGGGCCTTAGGCACTGGTGCTGGTGTCACAACACTACAACCCCTCACAGATACTCTAGTAGAGCGCAGGAACGAGCCCTGCTGCCAAATATTATAGCAAAAATTTTAATTACACGCCCCTGTTAAACAGGGGCAGAAAAATTGGGCTTTAGGCACTGGTGCCACAACACTGCAACCCCTCACAGATACTCTAGTTGAGCGCAGGAACGAGCCCTGCTGCAAAATATTACAGCAAAAATTGTAATTACATGTCCCTGTTAAACAGGGGCAGAACAATTGGGCTTTAGGCACTGGTGCTGGTGCCCAGAACCAAAAATGTTCTTAGAAGCTATCGACATGAACATTGAGGAGGAATAGGATAGTCACTCAGCATCAGCATAGGCAGTCTTCAAGGAATCTCACATTCATAAAAAAATTAATTGGTTACATCAGCATCAGATGCTTGGTAGCTGGTGATCCAAGACTGATTCATTTTTATGAAGGTGAGCTGATCAATCGAGTCTGTGGACAGGTGCACTCTGTGATCGGTTACAAAGCCTCCAGCAGCACTGAATGTGCGTTCAGATAGAACGCTGGATACAGGACAGGCCAGTAGCTCAATTGCATACTGTGCAAGCTCTGGCCAGTGATCCATCCTCAAGACCCAGTAACCCAGTGGATTTTCGGTTGGAACGGTCTCCAAGTCTGATCTTGCCCCAAGGTATTCCTGCACCATGTAAATCAGACGCTGGCGATGGTTGCTGGGACCGATCAGACCTTGGGGCTGCGGACTAAAAAATTGTCTGAACGCATTGGTCAGATGGCCACCTTCTCCACCGCTCCTTCTGTGACTGACCGAAGCCTCAGCAACACGTTGTCCAGGAGGACCAGGAAATTGTAACCTCCCAGGCTTTGGAAATGCATTGCACAAACCTTTCTGCAAGGCCTCCCGAAGATGTTTCATCCTCTGCTCCCTCTGGAAGGCTGGATAAGTTCCGCAACCTTACCCTTGTAATGTGGATCAAGAAGGGTTGCCAGCCAGTACTGATCCCTCTCCCTGATACCACAAATCCGAGGGTCCTTTCGTAGGCTTTGCAGGATCAGGGAGGCCATGCAGCGTAGGCTTGCTGAGGCATTCGGTTCGGAGTCCTCTGGGTCAATAAGGACAAAATGATCCGCAGCCACCTCCTCCCAGCCACGTACAAGTTCATGGGTTTCTGGGGACTGAAAACAATCCCTTGAAGACTGCTACTGATGCTGAGTGCCAGGCTCAACCTCCATGCTGACACAATCCTCCTCCTCCACTTCCTGTGTGATAGGCGGGCCTGCAGGAATACTGTCTGGATAAAGGGGGCCTTGAGAGGTAAGGAAATCCTCCTCTTCCTCCCTCTGTTCTGCCTCAAGTGCCTTGTCCATTGTTCCACGCAGCGTGTGCTCCAACAGGAAGACAACAGGGACAGTATCACCGATGCATGCACTGTCACTGCTCACCATCCTCGTGGTCTCCTCAAATGGTGACAGGACAGTGCATGCATCCTTGATCATTAGCCACTGGCGTGGCAAAAAAAAGCCAAACTCCCTTGACCCTGTCCTGGTGCCATACTCGCACAGGTACTGATTGATGGCCCTCCTGCTGCATGTGCAGCCGCTGCAGCATTGCCAATGTTGAGTTCCACCTGGTGGGCATGTCACAGATGAGGTGGTTCTTGGGCAGGTTGCATTCCTTTTCAAGGTCAGCCAGCCGTGCACTGGCATTATATGACCGGTGGAAATGCCCACAGACCTTCCTGGCCTGCCTCAGGAGATCCTGTAAGCCTGGGTACCTGCACAAGAACTGCTGCACCACCAAATTAAGGACGTGAGCCAAACAGGGAACATGGGTCAAGTGTCCCTGTCGGAGGGCGGAGAGGAGGTTGGTGCCATTGTCGCAAACCACCATTCTTGGCTGAAGCTGGTGTGGCGTCAACCACCTCTGAGCCTGCCCCTGCAGAGCTGCCAGAATCTCTGCCCCAGTGTGGCTCCTGTCCCCTAAGCAGACCAACTCAAACACCGCATGGCATCTTTTTGCCTGAGTGCTTGCATAGCCCTTAGAACACCTATGGAGCACCACTGGTTCTGAGGACAAATCTGCACAGGAAGAGGCCATAGAGGAAGAAGAAGAGGGGGCGGTGAAGAGAGGTGTGGCAGAATCACCACTACCAGCATTTTGGAGGTGTGGTGGTGGAGCAAGCTCCAACATTACTGCACCCTGTCCTGTATCCTTCCCAGCTGCCAGCAGGGATACCTAGTGCGCCGTGAAAGAAAGGTAACATCCCTGTCCATGCCTGCTGGACCAAGAGTCAGCGGTAATATGCACCTTACCGCTGACCGCCTTGTCCAACGAAGCCAAGACATTGCCTTCCACATGCCGGTAAAGAGCTGGAATGGCCTTCCGAGAAAAAAAATGGCGTTTGGAAACCTGCCACTGAGGTACCGCATATTCCACAAATTCTCGAAAGGGGGCAGAGTCTACCAGCTGAAAAGGCAGCAAATGGATTGCTAGCAATTTAGCCAAAGTAGCATTCAGCCGCTGAGCATGTGGATGGCTGGAACTGAATTTCTTTCACTGGTTTAGCAACTGGGGTAGGGAAATTTGCCTGCTACAATCGGATTTAGGTGTACAGCTAGCAGATTGCCCATTGGGACACCTAATTCTACACCTTCATTCCTCTCAGTGCAGGTCTCTGAGAGGACTGAAGGTATAGTGGGGTTGGAGATCCCAGCTGATGAGGAGCAAGGAGAGGTCCATCTTGTTCTTTGGTGTGGGTCTTTTAAGTACTGTTTCCAACGGACTGCATAGGAGCTCGACATATGTCTGGTCAAGCATGTGGTGCCCAAGTGGCTGCTGTTTTGGCCACGCTTGATACGCTTCAGACATATGTTGCAAACAGCAACGATGTGATCTGCTGCCCACGTCTCAAAAAAGACCCACACCAAAGAACTTTTGAAAAAATGCGCAGGGTCAGCAGCGCCCAGCACAAGCGGAGCTCTGTGGTTTGATGCAGTCAGTTGGCTGTCCTTAAGCTGGCCCCTGGAGGGCATCCTGCCTCGTTGGAGATGTGCCTCCTCCTCCTCTCTTCTATTAGGCACCCACGTCAGTGACCTCATCATCCCCTCCCTCCTCGCCACTGGAGCAAACCTGGCAGTATGCTACAGCTGGGGGAACATGACTGCCAGTTTCTTGTCCTTCTTGGGCACCCCCTCTCTCTGGGCTCATGTTACTGCCTTCATCCTCAAACAGGGTACCATCATCAGAGCCTTCAAAACGCTGCGCATCTTCCTGCAGCATGTACCCAACACTGTGGTCGAACAGTTCGGGGGACTCCTCAGGACATGATGGTGGGGCTAGGGAAGGAGTGACTGATGCCATTGAGCCAATGGAATAGGCTGCTTTGGCAGCTGCATTGGCAGCCAAACTTGTCTTAGCCTGGGTGACAGAGGATGAGGACGGCTTTGTGATCCACTCTACCAACTCCTCTGCATGTTGTGGCTCAACACGGCCAGCTGTAAAAAAAAAGGACAAGAGTGCCCCACGGCCACGTGCTGAGGATGCACCGTGTCCACAACCAACACTGTTGGCTGTAGACACAGAGCCTGCTTGCCCTCTTTTAGTGGCCTATGAACATCTTCCTTTCCTTGGTGGCCTTCTAGACATGCTGTAAAATTGGATTAGCAAAACACCGCCTGAAGTTTACTAGAAAAATTACACCAGGAATGGCCTGCAGTCAGGTATAGACTTGGCTAGACTAGAATGCAGTGGATATATATGTAGGAGACTGTATATATATCTTCATGCACTGCAGATCACTGAATCACATGGCTGGCCTTCCTGTCTGAAAGTGTCTTCGAAATCGTACAGAAGGAATGGCCTGTAGTCAGGTAAAGGCTTGGCTAGACCAGAATGCAGTGTATATATATGTAGGAGACAGTATTTATATTTTATGCACTGCAAATCACTGAATCACCTGCCTGCCTGCAAGTGTATTTGAAAACGTACACCAAGAATGGCCTATAGTCAGGTATAGGCTTGGCTAGACTAGAATGCAGTGGATATATATGTAGGAGACAGTATACAGTAAAACCTTGGTTTGCAAGCATAATTCATTCCAGAGACATACTTGTAATCCAAAGCACTTGTATATCAAAGCATTTTTTTACAGGGTATAAAAGAGAAGAAAGGCACCTCTAAGTGTAGCAATAAGTTGCTAAATGTTGTACCTTCATTAAATGTAACCATATTGCTACACTTAGAGGCTCCTCTCTTCTTTTTTATACTCAGTTGTGACATGACGCTACTCTTATATCAAGACATTGCTTGTATATCAAGGCAAAATTTATTAAAACATTTTGCTTGTCTTGCAAAACGCTCTCAAACCAAGTTACTCTCAAACCAAGGTTTTACTGTATATATTTTATGCACTGCACATCACTGAATCACCTGCCTGCCTGAAAGCGTATTTGAAAACGTACACCAGGAACTACTTGCAGTCAGATATAGGCTTAGCTAGACTAGAATGCAGTGGATATATATTTGTAGAGGACTGTATATATATTTTATGCACTGCAGATCACTGAATCACCTGCCTTACTAAAAGTGTATTTGGCTAGACTAGAATGCAGTGGATATATATATGTTGGAGACTGTATATATATTTAATGCACTGCAGATCACTGAATCACTTGCCTGCCTGAAAGTGTATTTGAAAACGTACGCCAGCAATGGCCTGCAGTCAGATATACAGTAGGCTTGGCTAGACTAGAATGCAGTGGATATATATGTAGGAGACTGTATATATATTTTATGCACTGCAGATCACTGAATCACCTGCCTGCCTGAAAGTGCATTTGAAAATGTACACCAGGAACTACCTGCAGTCAGATATAGGCTTGGCTAGACTAGAATGCAGTGGATATATATGTTGGAGACTGTATATATATATTTAATGCACTGCAGATCACTGAATCACTTGCCTGCCTGAAAGTGTATTTGAAAACGTACACCAGGAATGGCCTGCAGTGAGATCTACCTAAACTGGATACAGTGTGTGTGTGTGTATATATATATATATATAGATATATATATATATATATATATATATATATATATCTATATATATATACAAAGCCGGGATATATATATAGATATATATATATACAAAATACACTGCAGCTAACTGAATCAACTGCCTGCCTGAAGTAGATTAGAAACAGTACAGCAGAAACGGTCTGCAGTGATCTGCAGAGATCTAGCTAACTGAATAAACTGCCTGCTCAAAGTAAATGAAATGGCACTCTTTCTCTATCTCTCTCTCCACCAGCAACACACTACACAAGGCCGACGTGCAGACTGCCTTATATAGTGTGGGGCGTGGACTTAACCCCCTGAGCCATAATTGGCCAAAGGCACCCTGCCTTTGGCCAATTATGGCTCTCTTTGCTTACGGCGCTGTGATTGGCTAAAGCATGCGGGTCATAGTGCATGCTTGGCCAATCATCAGCCAGCAATGCACTGCGATGACACAGTGCATTATAGGGTGTGACGCGCCACTCAAATTTGGCGCGAACGCCCCATAATGTTCGATCTTCGACTCGAACTCGAAGCTCATCCCTAGTAGGCAGTTACATTTTAAAAAATTCAATGTAAAATTAACATGGGACACCAACATAGTTGTATCTTTGATCTTAAAAACTACGGGATAATGGTGTTGTGATAACTTGCCAAAAAACAAACAAAAAAGCATAATAATATTATTCTTGATATCACTAGAAAAAAAATTTGTTTGCCAGAACTCCATCAGTATCACCAGCAAAGCAGCTTCATTATTATCCCATTAAAGAAGAAAATTGTGCGCTACATTTCTAGATTTCATAATTTGCCACGTCACGAATGTTAATTCTCCATTACGAACGCTAGTTTACAAGACCGACCGCTTCTGGCTCGTCCTTGCTTCCGAGCATGCGTGTTTGTACTTTGGACTTTTGTGTGACGGACTTGTGTACACACACTCAGAAAATCTGACAACAGACTGTTGTCCGCCGAAAATTTACTAGTCTGCCATCCAACATTTGTTGGCGGAAAGTTGGCCAACAATTGTCTGATGGAGCGTACTAATGGTCGGATTTTAGGCAAACAGTCTGTCATTACACAATACCCAGACGAAAATCCTCATGTACACTGCTGCTGGTAAACGGATGTTTAGGAGCAGTTGGCCATTTTTTTCAACTGCTCCTGAACTCTCCTCTGTTATCTTATCAGTACATGTACACAGGGTCATTTACAGCCATTTCTAGGCAGTTGAGTTTAGAGGCCTTTTTTGCAAAGCAAAAAAATGAGTTTAGAGGCATTTCAAGCACCAAGCGCTTCTAAACACAGCTAAACGCGGTAACTGGCATTTAGCCGCGTTTCGTTTACAGGCGTTTTTCATAGTTGGCTATTTTGAAAAAAATATATATATATATTTTTAAACGCTTCTAAACGCAAATGCAGCATGTAAACGCGGTAAAACGGACGTTATAAAAGTGGGTTACTATCTGTCTAATTAAATCGTTCTGGAGTGGTTGGAAAAACGTCCCGTGTACATTAGAGCGGAGTTCCACCCAAAAATGGAACTTTAAGTGAAGGCGACGCCCTGACATGCCACATTTTGGCATGTCATTTTTTTTAGAGGGTTCCAGCTCCCACTTCCTCCCAGCGCACTGCGGCACCGGAAGCAAGTTAACCTCTCCCCCACTCCCTCTCGGCAATCATCTGGGACACGTCACAGGTCCCAGATGATTTCCCGGCCAGTCACGGCATGCGCAGTTCGTGCCCGGATGTGAAGCCACAGCCGGGCTCCCACAGTGACAATGCCGGTGCCGCAGAGAGGAGGGGGTGAGGAGCGGGGCTTCGTTCCTCCGCATCACTGGACCTGGACAGGTAAGTGTCCGATTATTAAAAGTCAGCAGCTGCAGTATTTGTAGCTGCAGACTTTTAATTTTTTTTTTTTAAGCGGAACTCCGCTTTAAGCCTAATGCCGTGTACACGCGATAAGACATTCCGACAACAAATCCGTGGATTTTTTTCCGACGGACGTTGGCTCAAACTTGTCTTTAATACACATGGTCACACAAATGTCAGAAATTCCAAACGTGAGAATGCGGTGACGTACGACGAGCCAAGAAAAATGAAGTTCAATAGCCAGTGCGGCTCCTTCTGCTTGATTCAGCGCATGCGTGAACTTTTGTGCAATGGACTTGTGTACACACGATCGGACTTTCCGGAAAATTTGAGAACCTGCTCTCAAACATTTGTGGCCAGAAATTCTGACAGCAAATGTTCGATGGAGCCTACACACGGTCCGACAACAAGCTCACATCCAACATTTTCCGTCGGAAAGTCCGACCGTGTGTACGCGGCATAAGACTCCATGCACACTGGTTTAAAAAATGTTGCTTGTACAGGAGTTTTGTGTTCTGCCTGTAGAAGCAGATCAATGTTATCCTATGTGTCCATACACATTAGGACGTTAAGAGGCATATTTTAAGTTTAACGTTTAGAGGCAGAAAAAAAAATACCCTTCTGGTTTGCGTTTCTGATTGGAGCTTGGAGGCAGAAAAAATGTAAAAGGTAAACGTTTTTTTACTCCCGAGAGTAAAGACGTTTTTTTTAAGCCCAGTGTGCATGAAGCCTAAAAGTGAACTTCGCCTTTGTATCAGATTACTCAGAACTGTAGTCACATGCTTTCTGCTTCCTCTGCAAAAACACAAAGCTGAGTCTGCAGGCTGTACAGCCAATTAGAAGTTTGGGGGAAGTCTGGGGATCATGTGACTTCCCTTTAATCATGTGATCCATAGACAATGCTTGTGAGTAGGAAGTTTTTGCTTTCTTTTGTGAAATGGCCAGGCTGGTGCTGTGTGTGTTGCTGGTGGTTCCCCTCCTGGGGGGCTGTGATGGGGGTGAGTACAATAAGAAACAGAAAGTTACTTATTATTGTTTTTAGGTTTATTGTTTTGCTTTCTATTATGATTTTAGGTGTTTTTTTTTTTTTTATATGTATCCTGAACGCATGCACAGCATTTTCTAGTGCACATAACTTTTGATCACAAGTTATCGATCGCATCTCTGTTCCCACCATGTATTCTCATGATCAGATTGACCGAAATATAGGCTGATCGTATTCATAAACAAAGTATCTCCGTGCTCCTGATGCAACACGATTGAATAATTTTCCACCCTGACTGATTTTTTTAATGCATGTTGCAATGGACTTTGTATTGAATGTGTAAAAGATTTCATACTACACATCAACACGTGTTTAACTTTCTGTGTTTTTAATGGCTTTCGATTAATTGCAATAGAAAACGCATCAAGCAAGAATGCAAAGGGGCGAGGGGGAGGCTTTCTGTAGTTCACAGAAGAAAGATTTCTGTAGTGCATAGAGAAGGAGGATTTCTGTAGTACACAGAAACTGTGGCGGCCCGTCCATAAGGGGCGCACGGGTGCTGCCCCCCCCCCCCCCCCCCCCATAACGGGTTTGTTATGGTGTGTGTTGTGTTTTTATTTATTTATTTATGCACGTGATTAGAGCCAGAGGGTGGACCAAGTTGTGTGACGATAGTGAGTGAATATTTGCTATTGTAACACTGATTCTGCCGCCCAGCCAATCAGGAAGTGGGTCCTGAGTCCCGTTTCCCTATTGGCTGAGGGAAGAGACGCACGGTGAGGACACCACCGCGATGCAGAGAAGGAAACGCAGGGGAAGCAGGCTGCTCGTCGCCCGGAGTAAATGTTGTAGGTGATCGATCGACCACGAGGGAGGGGCTTCTGCTGCATCCCCCCCAAGAAAATGTACCACCAGCCGCCACTTTACAGAAAGAGAGCTGGCCAGACAAGGGAGGCTTTCTGTAGTGCATAGAGGGGAGGCTTTGTGTAGTTTACAGAAGAGAACTGGACAGAGGGGGAGGTGTTCTGTAGCTCATTTAGGAGATCCGGTTAGGGAGGGAGACGTTTTGTAGTTCACTGAGGAGAACTGGATGGAGAGGGAGACGTTTTGTAGTTCACTGAGGAGAACTGGATGGAGAGGGAGACCTTTTGTAGTTCACTGAGGAGAACTGGACGGAGAGGGAGGCCTTTTGTAGTTCACTGAGGAGGACTGGACGGAGAGGGAGGCCTTGGGTAGTTCACGGAGGAGGACTGGACGGAGAGGGAGGCCTTGGGTAGTTCACGGAGGAGGACTGGACGGAGAGGGAGGCCTTGGGTAGTTCACGGAGGAGGACTGGACGGAGAGGGAGGCCTTGGGTAGTTCACGGAGGAGGACTGGACGGAGAGGGAGGCCTTGGGTAGTTCACGGAGGAGGACTGGACGGAGAGGGAGGCCTTGGGTAGTTCACGGAGGAGGACTGGACGGAGAGGGAGGCCTTGGGTAGTTCACGGAGGAGGACTGGACGGAGAGGGAGGCCTTGGGTAGTTCACGGAGGAGGACTGGACGGAGAGGGAGGCCTTGGGTAGTTCACGGAGGAGGACTGGACGGAGAGGGAAGCCTTGGGTAGTTCACGGAGGAGGACTGGACGGAGAGGGAGGCCTTGGGTAGTTCACGGAGGAGGACTGGACGGAGAGGGAGGCCTTGGGTAGTTCACGGAGGAGGACTGGACGGAGAGGGAGGCCTTGGGTAGTTCACGGAGGAGGACTGGACGGAGAGGGAGGCCTTGGGTAGTTCACGGAGGAGGACTGGACGGAGAGGGAGGCCTTGGGTAGTTCACGGAGGAGGACTGGACGGAGAGGGAGGCCTTGGGTAGTTCACGGAGGAGGACTGGACGGAGAGGGAGGCCTTGGGTAGTTCACGGAGGAGGACTGGACGGAGAGGGAGGCCTTGGGTAGTTCACGGAGGAGGACTGGACGGAGAGGGAGGCCTTGGGTAGTTCACGGAGGAGGACTGGACGGAGAGGGAGGCCTTGGGTAGTTCACGGAGGGGGAGGCCTTGGGTAGTTCACGGAGGAGGACTGGACGGAGGGGGAGGCCTTGGGAAGTTCACGGAGGAGGACTGGACGGAGGGGGAGGCCTTGGGAAGTTCACGGAGGAGGACTGGACGGAGGGGGAGGCCTTGGGTAGTTTACGGAGGAGGACTGGACAGGGTGGAAAACAGTGCTTGAGAGTTCATTGCAGCACAGGCAAAGTTATTAGGAGCTCTCTAGATTTTTAGCAGATCAATAGGTATTATTTATTTTTTTAGTGTATTTTTTTTTACTTCTCAAACACATATCACAAAACACTTTTCAGTGGAATAATTGACAAAACAAAAGGGAAGAAATAGTTTGTTGTTGGGGTGTACATACCCTTTAAGCACAGGTTTTGAAAGCTGTAATAAAATTAGAACATAAGTCAATGGAAAGTCACATTTGGAAGTGGACTCTCTATCTCTGGTCAGCACTTGTTACACATTATAGAATTTCTTGCATAAGTTCCTCCCTTGGCTGTTTGAGATGAGATGATATCAGTTACAAGAAGCTCCACAGACGCGTGACTCAGTTTGTTGTCAGACTGTGGGGTCCAAGTATAAAATCTGTATTACACGTCTCTGTTCTCCATGAGAAGTGCACTATGTTGTCAAAAGTTTAGGGACACCTGTCTTTACACGCACATGACGTTTAATGGCATCCCAGTCTTAGTCCGTAGGGTTCAATACTGAGTTGGTCTAACCTTTGCAGCTATAACAGCTTCAACTCTTCTGGGAAGGCTGTCCACAAAGTTTAGAAGTGTGTCTATGGGAATGTTTGACCATTCTTCCAGAAGTGCATTTGTTAGGTCTGGCACTGATGTTGGACGAGAAGGCCTGGCTTGCAGTCTCCGCTCTAATTCATCCCAAAAGGTGTTCTATTGGGTTGAGGTCAGGACTCTGTGCAGGCCAGTCAAGTTCCTCCACCCCAAACTCGCTCATCCATGTCTTTATGGACCTTGCTTTTTTGCACTGGTCTAAATCATTTAGTGGAGGGGGGATTATGGTGTGGGGCTTTTTTTTCGAGGGGTTGGGTTTGGCCTCTTAGTTCCAGTGAAGTGAACTCCAAGGCTTGGTTCACACTGGAACGTGCTGCAGATCACACAGGAGCGCTGTGCGTCCCTGTTCCCCGTTTCAGGGACGATTCTATGCCTGAATTCGGCCCTGAAATAGAGCCAAAGACGCACAGCGTTTCTGTGCAGTGCGCTGCACAGCCGCAACGGAGATATGTGAACCGGCTCCATAGGGAGCCAGTCACATTCTCCTGCTATGCGAATTAGATGCAGGGAAACCCGCATCTAATGCGCATAGGTGTGAACCCAGCCTTAAGGCATCAGCATACTAAGACATTTTGGACAATTTCACAATCCCAACTTTGTGGGAAACGTTTGGGGGCGGCCTCTTCCTGTTCCAACATGACAGTGCACAAAGCAAGGTCCATAAAGACATGGATGAGCGAGTTTGGGAATTGAGTCCTGACCTCAGGAGAGCGGAGACTGCAAGTCAGGCCTTCTCATGCAAAATCAGTGCCTGACCTCACAAATGCACTTCTGGAAGAATGGTCAAACATTCCCATAGACACACTCCTAAACCTTGTGGACAGCCTTCCCAGAAGAGTTGAAGCTGTTATAGCTGCAAAGGGTGAGCCAACTCAATATTGAACCCTATGGACTAAGGCTGGGATCCCATTAAAGTTCATTTGCTTGTAAAGGCAGGCGTCCCAATACAATATAGTGACAATATAGTGTATCTCTTCCCAACATCAGTAGTCCAAGGCTGACCTGACCATACACTTGTAGAAATCACATAAATCCTCCATCCATGCTACGCAGGGTGAATGGCAGAATATGCACTGATTGCTAGTGTATTCTGACAGCCACAGCACCCACGGCTGCCTGAATACCCAAACAATGACGGCATCTGATAGGACGCAATCACTATTCAGGTACAAATTTTCCACCCAACAAAAATATGAACTTAAGCTTCGTATTTTGGCCAATTCAGAAAGAATTAAGCCATGTATGGCTAGTTTGAAGCTGGACATACACAGATAATTTTTATTTTTTTTAATTTTTTTTTTATCCTGTGGCCTGAAAGAAAAATAAAATCTTACATCACTCACAATCTCTATTCTTCCATCAACGCTATACAGTGTGAATGAATTAATGAATGAATGGCTCCTGCTGCTCTCTAAGCCAGCCAGTAAGGAGGGAGAGACCTGGGAGAGCTGAGGCTCCCATGAACTTCGCTGGAGGAAGATCAGACTCGGCTAAGTATAAAGCCCCATACACACTACTAGATTTTCTGCAGATTTTTGTCTTCAGATTTACCAAAACCATGTAGTGCAAGGGCCTGCCTTATTGCATACAAATTGAAACTCTAAGGCTCGGTTCACACTAGGGGCGGCACGACTTGCAGGTCGCCTCACCGCACACGACTGCCACGGCGACTTGAAAAACGACTTCTGTATAGAAGTCTATGCAAGTCGCCCCCAAAGTAGTACAGGAACCTTTTTCTAAGTCAGAGCGACTTGCGTCACTCCAGTTCTATTGTACAGAATGGGAGGCGACTTGTCAGGCGGCTAGGTCACCTGACAAGTTGCCCCCGTGTGAACCGGCTCTTAAGGTTTGACCTCATATTAGATAGTTTTGGTAAATCTGAAGACAAAAATCTGCAGAAAATCGAACAGTGTGTATGGGGTCTACAAGTTTCAATTTGTATGCAATCAGGCAGGCCCTTGCACTACTTGATTTTGGTAAATCTGAAGACAAAAATCTGCAGAAAATCTAATGGTGTGTATGGGCTCTTGGGGGAAGGGGGAGCTGCACACAGGTGTTTTTTTTTACCTTCATGCATAGAATGAGCCTTTAGAACCACTTTAGGTCGTTGGGGTCAGGTTAACCATTTAGGATAGGTTACAGGTCAAAGATATTTGGGAATTACTGGGGTTGATTTACTAAAGGCAAATAGACTGTGCACTTTGAAAATGCAGTTGCTCCAGAGCTTAGTAAATGCGAGGAAGCTCCGCTGACTTCCATCATCCAATCATGTACAAGCAAAAATGCTGTTTTTCTATCTTCTTAGCATGTGAATGGGTGTTCTTTGTAATGTGAAGCCTCCCCTCCTTTACTAAGATTTGGAGAAACTGCACTTGCACAGTTGGTGTGCCTTTAGTATATCACGGGGGAAGGGTAATAAATGGCTTTAGTAAATCACCCCCACTATTTTGGCCCATTAACTCTTAAATGCTGAATACACAGTAAAAATAATTTTAAAGCGAGTTCCACCAAAAAGTGGAAGCACCGGTTATCTGCCTCCTCCCCCTACTCCAGTGCCACATTTGGCACCATTCGGGGGGGGGGTTTCTGTTTTTGACAGGTACCCGTCCCCACTTCCAAGTGATCTTGCCACGGCGAGTTCACACGGAAGTTTGTCCCCCCTCCTCCTTCTCCTGTCACCAGGCCATTCACAAAGCGCAGAGCAGTAGGGACCCGGCTGTGAAGCCACAAGGCCTCACTGCCAGTTTCCCTTAGAGACAATAGCGGTGGCAGCACCCGAGAGCCAATGGACTCCAGGACAGATAAGTGTCCCAATATTAAAAGTCAGGAGCTACTGTATGGGCAGTCTGCCAAGCATAGGTGTGCGCAGCCTATTGCATTAGGGTGTGCACCCCAAAGCTCAAACACACATTACCGATAACTCACAATGTTCATTCAGATAGGGAAGAGGCCGGTAAATTACATATTTACCGGCCCCTTCCCCCACTCATCCTAAAACATCTCCACAGTAACAGCTGTCGGGAAAGGAGAGGAGGGAAGCCAGAAGCGCTGTGGGAGGAAAAGGGGGGGGCAGTAGGGGGAATCTGTGCTGCACAGGGTGATTAGGGTGTGCCTGGGCACACCTGGCACACCCTGTGCGCACACCTATGCTGCCAAGATTTTAACTACATTGTAACTCTTCTATCTTGGATCAGAGGGATAAAACTTCTGTGTGAATATGCAGGAAGTTTAACCACTTAAAGTCTAAGCCTTTTTCTGACACTTGTTTCTTACAGTTAAAAATCAGATTTTTTTGCTAGAAAATTACTTGGAACCCCCAAACATTTATATATATTTTTTTAGCAGAGACCCTAGGGAATAAAATGGCGATTGTTGCAATATTTTATGTCACACTGTATTTGCACAGTGGTCTTTCAAATGCAATTTTTTGGGAAAAATACACTTCAAAGAATTAAAAAAAAAAAACAAAACCGTAAAGTTAGCCCAATTATTTTTTTTAATGTGAAAGATGATGTTACGCCGTGAGAATCGTGATCTATCTTCTAAGCAAAAAAAAAAATCGCGATTCTCATTTTAGCCAGAATCATGCAGCTCTAGCAATTTCCCCATCACCCTATCTTCCCTTCTTCTCCAGCCTGGAACCAGAGACAGCTTCGGAAGAGGATTCACCAGCTACGTGAGATTCAGTACTTCAAATCTTTCTACAGTCGCCTAGGTGTTCCCAAAGGAGCACCTTATGTGCCTGCAGTTGAAGGCTACATCACACAACCTTTGGACCACTTCAACCGAAGAAACAATGCCACCTACAAGCAGGTCAGTAAATACAACTATTGATTATATGATGAGTATTTGAGTTGAGGACCTGACGTGGCACGTGCATTGGTTTAGTTCTTCAGCTCTCTTGGGTACAAGGGCTCTATCAAAGGCGCAAAGCCAATAAACATGAAGTGTGCTGCACCCAGGTCTGGATTGTATTTAGGAAATGATGCCATTTCCCTAAGGGATGGTAGGCCGCAGTTGGACTGGTGGGAGCACCTGAGGCCTGCTCACCCTCGCTTAAAGTTGAACTTCAGGCACAAAATACTTTCATTTTAGATATAGACTTTGCATTTAATGAAAAATATATAAATCTATTTAGTAAGCACCAAACGCCTTTTTTTGAAACCCAGATAGTACCTTGTAAAAATGGCAGTGACCTCATCACTGTGCTGTACGTGGCCTGTGCAATGTGTAGCTGTGTGTGGATTTCTGCAGGTCCATTCATTACAGCAGGGGGTAGAGAGAAGACCAGTCATCCTGCACAAGAGAGAGAGAGAGAAGCAGTGCCCGGTCTTTATTACAGGAGACTCTGGCACAGAGGCAAAGTACAAGAGCCTTTTCATTATAAATAAACAAATGAAAAAAGAGCACATGGTTTTTGTATTTAGACAATAAGCGCATAGCTTTAACCTTAAAGTGGTAGTAAAGTGTTTTTAAAAAAATCTGGTCCCTGCAAGGTAATGTCATAATGTGCTAGTATGCATCACATACTAGCACATTATGAAAGACGTCCCTTAAAACAAAGCCTTTTAGTGGCGCACAGTTACCACTGCCTGGCAATCCATCTTCACCCGGTCTTCCTTCAGGGTGGCCGTTTGAATGGCCAAGTTAGGATGACATCGCAATGAAGATAAAAATAGTGACAGGGGAGGGCAAAGCTTGTGATTGACAGCCTCAGCTGTTTTCCCTTTGTGCTATGTAAAGGGGGGTGTATGTCCAGTCAGTTTTGCCCTACCAGATTGAAATTTACGGACACCGCCAAGTTTTTACTGACATTTCCACAAGTTACAAAATTACAGCTTTAAGTGCAAATTTCAGTATTTGGGCTACAAACAAGTACAATATGCAAGCAATGTGATTTAAGGTAGATATTAAGGTGTAATGGAAATTTGTAAGTTCTGTATATAATTGTATTGTATTGTATTTTGTATGTATTGCACACTGCCCTCACTGTGCACACGGCACTAATAATGTTTTCAGTACATGTTTACATTCTTTTGAGTCCTGATTAGAATTAGCCTGCCTATGTAACGCCCCTTGTTACCATAAATGTACAATTGTAAAATTAATGTGATACCTACGTAATCATGTGTATAAACACCTTCAATTACGTCATAATAAAGCAGAACAGTTATTTGGAAAGATGCTGAGCGTATCTTTTGTGTCTGTTCTCTACTGCAGTAGTTATTATTAATTTGGAACCACTAATCAATATGAGGATAGGAGTTGCCTATCATCAATTTAACCAAGTCAAAGGCAAAAAAAATATTTATTATTTTCTTTTCACTATAGCAAGTAAGTAGCTCAGGGACAGGACTCCGGAGGGCAGGAAATTAGAATAGGCAGCACACACATGAAATTGACACTGGCAGCGGTGTGCAACAGCATAGATGATGATGACGCCTCACCGACACGTCCCCTTCTGAGTGACAGTCTCTCCACATCAGGTGGTCCCTTCAGTCCACTCCAGTCCACAGAGCACTGACAGTCCTGCTCCCGGCTTGCCTTGCTCCCGTCCTGCAGACTTGCATAGGAGGCTCAGGCCACTCCGCTTGGCTCCCTTGCACTGTGACATCACACAACACATTCAGGCACTGCCTCCGCCAGATCAGCCCCGCTGGCATTGCCACCCAAATACACTGTAGCATGCACTCAGATGGTCTTGGCCAGCCCTGGACTGAAACTGCGCATGCACAGTTTCGCGTTGAGCATCACAACCATATTTTTTACTGCCTTTTGCTGTCGCTGCCATTTACTGGCAAGAGAAAAGTGCCCATATTTTTTACTGGCTGCCAGTAAAAATACTGACCGGCAACACTGGGTGTGTCCCTTCCCTCCAATCAGCTCTCCTTACTGATGTAACTTCAGCTCCCCATCCCCGGTTCAGAGCTGAGAGATCTTGTGTAAATTCTGCACTTTGGGTGTAGGGGAAATACAGCTGTAGATAAACAGATAAAACTTACAAGAAGTGACTTGTAATCTCTGTGCATCCTCTGAGGCCAATAACTTCGCTGGGTATATGTAAGGGTTTACAACCACTTTACGGACAGATTCGCTTTGACAAACTTTGGGCACTGTGGATGCGGACATGTCTCTGTTCACCATTAAACAGAGCTTACAGAGGCTGTGTGTAGTGAATCTATAACTTTTAGGTGTATTGCATCACCTGGCCCAATATAATTTAATTGCTGTGGGCATGGCTGCCATGTTCCTTCTTTTGATGCCTGTCTGTATGTATATGAGTCCTTGGAGCCAGTTGCTGATTGTTCTGACATGTTTCTTCATCTTGCTCTTCCTCCATCTCTCCCTATTTAGCGGTACTGGATCAACGAAGAGTTCTGGCAGCGTCCAGGTGGACCCGTGTTCCTGTACATAGGTGGAGAAGCTGCCGAATCTGAATTTTCTGTCTTGTCAGGTTGGTAGAACAGAACACAACATTCCACCTAATCCTCTGATAGACACCTACTTAATCCTACTTTATAAGTACATAGCTGAGAAGAATGTGCAAGTCTATCCAGCTAGGAATACTGCAATGTAGTAAGAGTGAGAATCGTTTATCATGTATGTATGACATAAGGAAAGTTTGCCATGTAAAGGGGTTGTAAAGGCAGAAGGTTTTTGATCTGTGTAGCAGACCCCCTAACATTTACCTGAGGTCACCCTATGTGTATGAGTATGGAGTACATTTATTAAGGCAGCTCTGGCGTCTCTTCCAATTTCTTCTCCCTCCGCTGATGTCTTCTGCCTCCCGATGTCTTGACACTCTCTCCCACTGTAATGCAGGGTCCGCTGTGTGCCATTACTTATATAGGCATGGGGCGTGGCCACCCAGTGACATCATAAAGGCCTCCTGATGCCCGGTGCATAATGGGGTTGTGACGATAAGCACTTCGCCCGCAGACCCCGACAACCATCAGCCAGGGTTGTTGGGAAGAGGGCCTTGTCCTCCTCAACACCAGACCCCCCCCCTCCATGTTGAGGGCATGTAGTCTAGTATGGGGCTGCGCGCTCGGATATGGATTTTTTTTTTTTTTTTGTGGCGTTGGGGTTCCCCTTAAAATCCATACCAGACTGAAGGGTCTGGTATCATTTAAGTCTAAGTTCAAATATGGCATACCTAGGATATTTGACACCCAGAGTGGATTATTTTACAAATAATGATGGCTAAAAAAGTGGACTGTCCCATTACAATAGTCGTAGATTAGGATAGTATCCCCTTGTATTGATGCTGAGTGGAGAAGTGCCCATTTACAGTACATATGTGGTCAGTGGGAAAATGTCATGTTACATTGGTGGTCAGTGGGGAAAAAAAGCCTCTTCGTACTGGTTATCAGTGCTGAAATGACCTCTCACATTGGATGTGAGTGGGAAATTTGGGGGGGGAGAACCTCACGCCAATTTTTTTTTTAATTTTATTTTTTTTTTCATTTTGACGGGGGTTTCACTTTAAGATCCTCAGCACACAAGCCCTGCCGCAAGTCAGATCATCATGATCCGACTTCTGGTGCAACTTCTATTCAAATCAACGGGCTCCAATAGGGAACCATTGATTTTGAATAGAGGCATGAGAAACGCTGCTAAAAGCTAGCGCAGCTAAACACGCATTAACGCCAATGAAAAAAGCTACTAAAAGCACGTTTTTACAGCGCTTTTGGGGCGTTGGTAGTGGCATTGCATCCCATTTTTTCTAACGCTCGTGGTGTGCATGAGGCCTAAGTATCAAATACATATGTTTTTGTTCAGTCTCCCATACTGCCCTGAGAGAATGGGATTCCGAATGAGAAAAACCTGACAGTTCATCCTAAAGATGGCATTCTAAATGTGACCAAAATGGCTTTTTTTTTTTCAGCGGGAACGCGGGGAACGTAGTTCTGGTACCTCCAGCACTAAATATATGTAATGGCAAGGGGTGCTGGGGTGTGCTGCAGGGTCTATTGATGCTGGCTACTGGGGGATATGTTCTAGCTGGAGGGGGTCTATTGTTGCTGGTGGGGGGACCTACTATTGCTGGGGGTGGATCTTATATTGCTGGGGGGTCAGTTGTTGCTGGGAGAGATCTACTGTTAAGGGGGGGTGTCTATTGATGCTGGCTGTGGGGATATCTGTTGCTGCCGGGTGTCTATTGTTGCTAAGGGGGACATTTTGTTGTGGGTGATCTGCTTTTCTTCTTATCATACTTGCTTCCCTTCTCTAAAAGGGCAGTACTGGGAGGTGGGTAGGGGGTGGAACCAAGGAACTGTGCTTGGAGGTCGGTAGGGGCAGAGAAAAGGGGTGACTCGGAAAAGGGGATATCCTGCACCTATACTTTGAGAAAAAAAGCCCTGGCGACCAATCATAGTTTATTAAAAATACCCGTCATTATTGGGATTATGCAAGAAGTTGGATCTTCAGTGTACTCAGTACATTAATATGCAGTGCTCCATTTAGTAAAGGAAGGTTTTACTTTTTAAGCTTATTGAGAAAGAAACCCCTGTGCTACCTGTGTGATACAAACTCTAAATACAACGTGTGCTACTATTCAATATTGATCCTTAATCATGCTATAAATACATACATACATATTTACAAATGTGTGGTTGCTGCAATATCTATAGGTTTTCCCACCATGCAATAATAAAATCAATTGACTTAAGAAGTCACGTGTCGTGACGTAACACGTAAGGCGTCTTGACCAGAAGTGAAGTGAGAGATTATTTTACAGTTTCCTGACTTTTTTTTTTAGGCATTTTTTAACCATATCTGCAGAACTGGGTGGGGGGGGGGCAATGGAATAAGCAGCTGAAGGCCTCTTGCACACGGGGTCATTTAGATGTAATGCATCCCTCTTCTGCGCTCCTGAGCATTAAAGCATCTAATGTTGTAAAGCGCTGCGTAAACTGTCGGCGCTATATAAATCCTGTATAATAATAATAATAATAATAATAATTAAAGTAACACACAGGGCCCTAAATGCAGGTACCACCTTGTCCAGCTGCAGTCTGCCATCATTTTTGACAGATTGCAGGTAGTGGGGCTGGATACTGCACCTCTCCTTCCCGGGCACACTAAAATGCTGGGAGAGACACATGGCACCTAGATAGCCCCATGTGCGTGGGGCCTAAAAAGTAAGCACTGTAAAGTAGGCAAGCATATTAATGCAGAGGAGATGAAGTGTCCTGGCCGCTGCACACCTCACCCGACCGTATGGTTAGCAGATAAAAGTAGCCTCAGCTCACTCCATCAAACCATGTTCTAACGCGTTTCATCCCGTCCGTGGAGCTTAAACATGGGGCGTGGCCTTGGAGTGAGCTAAGGCTGCTTTTATCTGCTAACCATACGGCAGGGTGAGGTGTGCGGCGACCGGGACACTTCTCTTTGTCTCTTATGCATGCTTTGAGTCAGGACCGACTCACCCCCAGCCTGCACTCTCAGTAAACAGCAGCATCCACCTCACAGGACTTCGGTAGCCTGAGCGGGGCTCCCACGCAAAACCCAGGGTCACTGCATATTATTGGACGAAGGATGCTGTAGCATAGGCATGTTAAAGGCAAAAGTAATTTAAAGGTGAACTAACCCTTTTATTTATCAAATTTGATGTGAAAGGAATAGGGTTGATCACATTAATTTTATTCTATAACGTTCACATTTTTACATGCATGCTGTTCCATAGTTTTGTTACAATTAATGTAGAGATTTTGTAGATTACCCATTAGAGGCAAAGCTGATTAGCCACAACCAGCACTCTACTTCCTGCTCCTCTTCTGGGTTGAATGACATCCAGCGCCTTTTATCCCACTCCCTGTGAGCCCTGGGTGTCAAGGCTCCGCCCTTCACCCCGGACTCGCAGGAGAATGCTACAGAGAGTGGCCCATCATAATTTCGGTGTGCTTCCCTTTGCAGCATTTGGGATCTGCCAACTTCAGAGAATGAGGTAAAGAGGACCTGTGATGTTACTGGACTGAAGACAACTTAATTGATTTATTTTGTTAGTGTTGGGGAGCTCCAGGATCAGTTAGGGGCTAGCAGAGGGAAGACCTGCGCTTAGAATTGGGCTTGGATCCTGTCCACTTGGAGGTATAGAATATGCTGACAAGGACATTGTGTTTCATCTAGGAGAGCATGTTGAGCTGGCACAGAAGCATCGCTCACTCTTGGTGTCCCTTGAACATCGGTATTATGGAGCCAGTATTAACCAAGATGGCCTCACCCTGGAAGGGATCCGATTTCTGTCTAGTCAGCAAGCGTGAGTATTATTGCACTGACACACCACACACTGATAGGAGGAGAATCTTTCCTTATTATGAGGCTCTAATGGAGATTTATAATGGCAAGCTACTGTTAAAGTCAGAATTTTTCTGTTGCCTACTATACCATAAAAAATATATGAAAATATATGGCCAAAAAGCTGTGGTCATGGGGAAAGAAAACACGCACACAGAATGGCTGCGAAAAAGTACTCTTGTCTATTCGATAACTTGCAATAGGTTTAGTACAGCTAAGAGAGAAAGTTAGATCGTCTGTCAGCTACTTAAGACCATGCATCTCTGTGCCTAGCACCAAGGTCATAGTTTGCTATATGCCTAGAAAGTAAAAAATGTTATCCTTTATTTTCTAACGAAACTGCAGCTGAAAGGAAACTTTTAAGGGAGAACCATATATGACAAAAATATAGAATAGTCTTTAAAGCAGAACTCAGTGAGGCCGACTTGCTCTACACTACACATGTCGCTGGCCACACTTTAATGTGAGCTGCAAGGTTCTTTCAGCAAAAATAGCTTTAGTCAGTGACAGGTCAAATGACTGGGCTCTCTGCAGGCATGATCCCAGGAACCAACATTTTCAGCTGGCGATTCCCTTCTCCCCTCCCACCACTGCAATTCCTGGGCTCTGCCGCCTGATTGCAGGGCCTAGGAATGATGCGACCAGCGGAGGCAAGACTACACAGAGAGGACCTGAAGTTGCTCCTCCTGCTCTGTGACCCCTGAAACTGGAAGTGATCAGGATTTTGTCACTTCTAGGTTTTATTGGCTGCACTGGAGGCCAAAGGACAGATTCGGGGTATAATAGACCTCAAATCTGTCGTGGCCCATGCTTTTGTTGTTCATCCCTTGTGAAATCAATAAAGCTTGAAAAAAAAAAAAAAAATTAAAGCGACCAGTGTGTATATAAAAAATAAAAAAAAGTTTCAAATAAAATAATAAAAAAATTCAAAGCGCCCCCCTTCCGCCGTATTTATGCTTAAACACGAACACATAAGTAAGTCCTGCACGCATATGTAAACAGTGATTGCACCACATGTCGGGTATCGTCACGAACGTTGGAGCGAGAGCAATCATATTAGCTTTAGACCTCCTGTGTAATTCTAAACTGGCAACCTGTAAAGGCTTTTAAAGTGCTGCTAATGGAGATTTTTAAGTACCGTAGTTTGGCGATATTCCATGGGCGTGGGCAGTTTTAAAGTGTGACCTGTTGGGTATCTATTTACTCGGCGTAACATCATCTTTTATATTTTAACAAAAAATTAGGTATTCTAGTGTGTGTGTGTGTGTGTGACCACTGCGCAAATTCCATGTGACATATAATAAATTGCAACACCCACCATTTTATTCTCTAGGGTCTATGCTAAAAAAAAAATCAATGTCTGGGGGTTCTAAGTAATTCTGTAGAAAAAAAAAAAATACAGATTTTTATATATAGGAGAGAAATGTCAGAATTGCCCTGGGTGGGGGAACTGGTTAATAGCACTGTGTAGAGTCCCAAACATCCCTGTACCTTTTATAAATGTGCAGACTTTCTATTTTTTTTTTAAATCAATATTAAGGCCATCTCATGAATGTCCCGTTATGCCTGGTACACCCAATAAGATTATTAGACAAATGATTGTCCGCTTTATTTTATTTTTTTGCATGCTAATCTCCATATCGAAAATGAAAAGGTTACTAAAGTTACAAAATTCTCATACGACATAATAGAAATTCAGAAGTAATTTATTGTATTTTTGGAGGAATACTGTACTGATTATACAAAAATCGTACGATTTGGTATCATACGAGAAATATTTTCATGCTCGTCCCATCCGATAATTTCACATAAAATTGTTGTGATTTGGCTCTCGAAAGCTGTGTACTAACGATCAGATTATCGTATGATCGCTTTGAAAGCAGTATTTTGTGTACGATTTTGTGATCGTGTTTGCGGGTCTTCAGTCTTCTCAAGTATGCAAAATTAGGACTTCATCTAGATTTGGCCATTTCAGCAGGGACAAGCCGAATTTTAATCCACGTGTGGCTGTCCCTTTTTCACAAAAGTCGATCGCTAGATTGACCTTCTTTTGAGCGTGTTGTGTGAGGTGTGTTGGGTTTTTTTTTTTTTCGCTCAGCCCTTTGGCTGATTAAAATAAGGGGCATCTATGCCCAGCTTAACTTTTTTTTTTTCTCTTTCAGACTTGCAGACTTGGCTTCCTTTCACATGTTCATCTCCCAGAAATACAATCTGACTCGGAACAACACCTGGATCTGTTTCGGAGGCTCCTATCCCGGATCTCTGTCTGCTTGGTTTAGACTGAAGGTGAGCCTCTAGTTCTGCATATAATGGCAGTGTGGGCAGTACAGTGGCTTGGTGGCTGGCACTTATGCCTTTACAACAATGGGGTCCTTTGTGTAAATTATGGCCAGGACACTGTTTGCATGTAGTGAACGTGTTCCCACTGTGCTTGTGTGGACATCCTCCTGGTACTACAGCTTCCTCCCGCACTCCAGAGACCAGCTGGTAGGTTGGTTGATTAGCATGATGTGTGCACAAGTCTATTAATCCTTACTGCAGCCTCTTATGGCAGACTCTGCTAACTAGGGATGCACAGATACCGAGTATTTTCATGAGTTCTCGCAAAAAATGCTACCGATACCCAAAAACGAAAATTTGCGGTGCGATTTGTGTCCATACAAAATTAATGTGTGTTAATCGCACTGTAAAGAATGCCATGTAATTTGAAAAGGAATGCAGTGTGATTCCTGTCCAAATCGCATGCAGTTCCCCCCACCACTCCTGTGTGAACCCAGGCTTGTCATAATGATTTTGAGTCTAAGTTCACACAGGAGCGGTGAGGGAAACCTGCCTAAAAAGTGCTATAGGACATAGATAAATCAATTCCAATATAAAATACAACAATCAATTGACCAATGTGAGGCATTAATAATAAAAACATAAAAAACTGATAGAGTCCATAATGCAAGTTGATAGTGGCTTCTTGATGGCAGAGAAGAATTCCTTCACTGTTAACATAAAAACTAAAAAGCCAAAAAGTGTTAAGATATGAAAACTGCTCACCAGATGGATATGACCTCTTTAACCACTTGCCTACCGGGCACTTACACCCCCTTCCTGTCCAGCCCATTTTTCAGCTTTCAGCACTATCGCACTTTGAATGACAATTGCGTGGTCATGCTACACTGTACCCAAACACATTTTTTATCCTTTTCTTCACACAAATAGAGCTTTCTTTTGGTGGTATTTAATCGCTGCTGGGTTTTTTATTTTTTACCAAAAAAAAAAAAAAAAAACAGACCAAAAATTTTGAAAAAAAAAAAAGCTTTTTTACTTTTTTCTGTCAGTAAATTTTGTAACCGAGTAATTTTTCGCCTTCACTGATTGGTGGCACTGTATTTATTTATTATAATCAGGGTACTGATGGTCAGTGCCCTGATTATATCCCTAGATGTCCCCGCTGATTGGCTCTTCTCTCCTCACACTCTGTCAGTGCGAGGCGAGGAGAGCCGATTAGCAGCATCTCCTTGTTTACATGTGACCAGCTGTGATTGGACACAGCCGATCACATGGTTAAAGAGCCACGGATGCGGCTCTTTACAGAGATCGGGGTCGCGCCATGTCCTAGCAACACGGCGTGGCCGAAATCGCCGTGCTGCGCGCCCGTTCTTTGGACGCCATCATGTGATGGCGTCCCAGAACGGAAGCTGCACCGCCCCAAATGATGGCGGGGCGGGCTGCAAGCAGTTAATTTAAAAAGACGGTCGGGTAGGGAAATCCTATTAGGTACCCTTAGGTAATGGATGAATCCTCTGTGCTGTGTCCTCCTCTCCTCCAAGAATGAAACTCGGTGGTTATACCGACTGGGCACTATGCAGCCAGCCGGTATGAACATAGATTTAGACTTAAACTGTTTTCTAACTAATGAATGAATAGGGTCCCGTGATGGAAAAAACTTTGAGGTTCCCAATATATTTACCTCAATAGGTAAATAGGTCTGTACCACTCAAGTATGTGGCCAGACCAAGTTTATCAACTGGTTTGGTATTTTAATTAAAAAAATTTAATGATTTTTCATATTCTTAATTAAAATACCAAACCAGTTGATAAACGTGGTCTGGCCACATACTTGAGTGGTACAGACCTATTTACCCATTGAGGTAAATATATTGGGAACCTCAAATGTTTATTCCATCACGGGACCCTATTCATTCATTAGTTAGATTTAGACTTACACTGTTTTCTATGTTCATACCGGCTGGCTGCATAGTGCCCAGTCGGTATAACCACCGAGTTTCATTCTTGGAGGAGAGGAGGACACAGCACAGAGGATTCATCCATTAACTAAAGGTACCCAATAGGATTTCTCTACAGCGCATTAGACCGTCATTTTAATTAAAGAGGTCATATCTCTCTGGTGAGCAGTTTTCATATCTGAAAACTTTTGGTGTCGTTTTTATGTTAACTGTGAAGTAATTCTTCTCTGCCATGAAGAAGCCACTATCAACTTGCATTATGGACTCTATCTCCTTTTTATGTTTTTATTAATTATCTCACATTGGTATATTGATTGTTGCACTTTATATTGGAATTGATTTTATCTACGTCCTATAGCACTTTTTAGGCAGGTAGTAGTTACCTCATTTGCAATTTATTGCACATGTCACTTTATTCCATGTTATATGGCCTTTAAGATAAGGCACATATTGGTTACACAGCGCCCCCTATCGCCCATCTTCCTATCGCTATGGTAAGCCTGGGTTCACACAGGAGCCATGCGGGAAACCGCATGCAATTCGGACTGGAATCGCACTGCATTCCTGTTCAAATCACATGCAATTCTTTGCAGTGTGATTTGCTCCCATTCATTTTGTATGTATATACTTACCAGCACACTAAGGATCAGCACAGGGTGGCGTCCAAACGGTTTAATTTATTGCATGATCACAACACAAAAAGTGCAACGTTTCAGAGTCACGCAGGACCCCTTTGTCAGGCTTCATCACATGCCTGACAAAGCGGTCCTGCGTGACTCCGAATCGTTGCACCTTTTTGTGTTCTGATCAGGCAATAAATTAAACCATTTGGACGCCACCCTGTGCTGATCCTTGGTGTGCTGGCAAGTATCTACATTGTGATTTAAACCAGTATCCAGCTGGTTGTTGCTGCAGCACCCAACCTTTAGAGCTTATACCAGGAACGTGTGCGATGAGAATATGAAACATTCATTTTGTATGGGCGCAAATCCCATTACAAGGTATCGGTACTCTGTATCGGTGAGTACTTGTTGATTTAAAAAAAAAAAGGGGGGGGTATCGGTGAATCCCTACTGGTAACACTTATGGTTGAGTTCCTCTGGTACACATTTCAGGCATGGAGCCACCAAGAGTAAGGTTAGAATTTCACCAGCGATCACAACGCGGTAGTAGGGATGGGATGGGGGTAAAAGGTCAGCACTGTTAATCAGCATACTCGTTCTAGCTCAGTAATGCAGAACTTTAGAAGACTCTGGATTAGCATGACAGCCAGAAAACTAATATGTTCAAAAACAGAGGTCACTGATGCCAGTTAGAGGTAGACTTGCTGGTTCAGTCTAGTGTGAGCTGGTTTTACTTTTATTTCTTTATAAATTGCAAGGAATTTGTTTTAGAGGGTCAACCCATCCAAAAGTTTCAATTTAAGATTAATGTTGGTGCACCACTGCTTTAGGATGACCAGATTGGGCAGCGCAGGAGAAATCGATTGGCTTATCTTGGCAATTATTTTATTTTTTTTTTTTTGCCTGTTTCGGTTTGAATAAAGACAGACTTCCAGTAGTTATGTGAGCAGCATTTAATACATCTCAAAGTTTTTTTAATATATATAAAGCTCATACTAGTCTTTTATACATTGTGTAATGTTTTGTTTTGTTGCAGTTCCCACACTTGGTTTATGCAGCTGTGGCCTCTTCTGCCCCCGTCAGAGCGGAGCTCAACTTCATAGATTATAACAAGGTACTGAAACATCTTGGCAATGCTTTAGTACAGGCTGATTCCACCCAAAACGATGCAAGTTGTTACATAAGTGGATTCAAGAATTGCCTCTGCTTGTGATTTGCACTTGAACGTCATCTCTGTTAACCAATATTAACAAGATTATCTGTTGTATTTTATATGCTGCCTCTTTTGCCTTTAAACGCTCCCTAAGGCCATCCACAAATGGCCTTCAGCATGTGCAAGAGCAGTGTGTACCACAAATTTTTACAGTGCATTTGCAAAGCTTTCACCCAGCGCTGAGCAAATTTCTTAAAACCTTTTTAAGTGGAACTAAATTCTAAGGCTTTATGCACACTGGATGTTTACAGCTGCTCCTAGGGGCGTCTGGCGATTTTTTTTTTTTTTTTTTCTCTTTTTTCTTTTCTGCCTCTAAACTCCCCTGCATGTTATCCTATGTGTCCATGCGCACACAGGTTTTTAGCAGAGTTTAGTGGCAGGAAAAAAAACAACCACTGCCAGTGCATCCAGGAGCAGCAGAGTTTTGGCAGAAAAACGCATGATGCTGCTAAACATGTCTAACGCAAGGCGCGTTCAGCACTTATTCATTTTGATAGCCTGATTAAATTTAAAATTCTGGCCTTTAAAAAAATGTCCAAACACCAAAGCTGCTATACTCAAACTGTTTTTTGAAAAAACACAGCTTGGGTGAATTTTTATTGCTGATTTTCTCCTGTCAGGAGAAAACGCGTTTTACAATAAATAAGTGTGCATGAGGCCTAATCTTTAAAAATACAAACATTTTAAGACACGCAACGCAGTGTCTCTTCTGAAAAAGATAAATCTACCTGCATACTTGGTCTTCTGTGGAATGCAGACTGAGCTGTGCAGTGCATGCACAGCTAAGTTTACATTCTGGCACAGTGCCCATGTTCTGAGATAACTGCACTCTTGTGCATGCATAGAAATGACTATATCCTGCACCGGCCCATCAAGATGGCTGAAGACTGGCACGCAGAAGAAGCCAGAGAGAAGATGTCAGTGCCAAGGAGGGACTTCATGGTGTCGGAAAGTTGAAGCAAAGATGAGTATCACTGAGTTGACTTCCGCTTTAAGATAATTCAAATTGTAAAACAGTGAGTAAACCGTAAATGTTAAGGCTTCACCATGATAACAGTTTAAAGCGGAGCTTTTTTTTTTTATAAAGTCAGCAGCTACAAGTACCATGGCTGCTTATTTTTTAATAAGGACACTTGCCTGTCCAGGGAGCCCACAACGTCGGCCCCCCGAGGCTGATGCGTCCGCTGGCTCGGGTGCAGGCGCCGCCATTCCAACTAGGAGAAACTGGCAGTGGAGCCTTCGGGCTTCACAGCCGGTTTCCTACTGCGCATGCGCTTTTGTGAATGGCCAGCTTGTCTTCTGGGACACGCACGGGTCCCAAAATGCAGTGGGGGTGAAGGAGGAGGGCTCGCCGCAGAAGAGGACATGACGTCCTGCGCCGCGGCCGAGCTAGGAAGGAAGTACACTTAGTACTTCAAAAAAGGTATAAAAGAATAAAAAAGAAAAAAATAGTTATCCAAAAACGAGGGGTGGTCTTTAGTTTAGGAAAAAGTGGGTGGAACTCCTGCTTTAAGACTGAAGATCCAGATGATCACAGCTGCCCATTGTTTTTTAAAGGAAATGGGTTCCATGGTATAAATCTTGTTTGTCTATTCACAGGTGGTGGCAGACAGCTTGTCAGACCCAGTCATTGGAGGATCTGAAAAGGTACAGTGAATGTATAATCCTTTTATATTGTAACTCTGTACAGGGCCGCTGATAAGGGGTAGCATATACCCTCCTGTACAGGGCCCAGACCCCCTTAGCAGCAGGAATGGGCACAGTTGCTGTAACCAATCCCCCTGTGGCCCTTCCTGCATTTAAAATGCTTCAGTTTGTGAATGACCAGGGAACCTGTACAGAGCGCTTCCTATTCATTTACTTTGCAGCTGAGACTGCAGAGAAAGGATTGAGGAATCTGGGTCCTCAATCTCTTTCTGTGTCCCAAAAGTGAGATGTTAGGTGTCTGTTTAGACACCTGATATTTCACCAACCCCCACAGAGCTGGTAAAAAAAAAATGTGAAAAAAAAAAATAGAATTATAAATTAAAAAAAAAAAAACATAATTAAAGGATAACTCCACCCTAACAATAAAATCGCTACATCTACAGCCATCCATGATATAAGCCTAACCTATCTAGCCCTATAAAGAAGAAATCGGTATACGTACCTTTTTTTTTTTTTTTTAAGCCGGTCCGGTCTCCAGTGGTGGAAGCTCTGCAGAGGACACAACCGACAACGGCTGTGAAATGATTGGGGAGTGACATCATCCATAGACTTACTATGGGGCTTCCGTTGTCGGCTGTGTCCTCTGAACCCACCTCCACAGCAAAGCCGCGGATGACAGCTCAGCGTGGGATCGGGTCTGATCGGCTTCTTAAAGGGTATGTATACTAATTTCTTCTTTTACAGGGTTAGATGTTAATGTTAGATTGTGGATGTCTGTAGATGTAGAGATTTTGGTGTTAGGGTGCACTTATCCTTTAAGGGCTCATTCTTAAAGGTATTTGGGTTGCATGAATGAGTGGTATGTTTATGCGGCTGGAGCCGCCTGTTAGGCTTGGTATATTGTTTCTGTCAGCTAGGCTGTATGAGGCCCCATGATTTCTAACAGCAGCCCAGACTCTGTGTGCCCATTGCTAAGACGCTCTGTGCTGGTGTAGCTTTAAATCAAATGTAGTCTTTTCAAATATTTTAGATACACATGTAAAAAAGACCAGTTTGCTTTATATAATCTTAAAGCGTTTGTTAACCCCAAACAAAAAAAAAAAAAACATCCTGCTCCGTTTAAAGCATGTTATACAGCACAGTGCCTGTGCTGTGTTATTTGGTCCTCTGTAACACCTAAAAAACCTGGCTGATCCTGCCAGTTTTTACTCTTCTGTATGTAAACTGACCACGATGTATCATGGCTGCTGAACCTTGACACTGTGGTCAGTTTATGTGCCTCCGTCATCCACAGCTCTCCTCTCTGCTCCCCCCCCCCCCCGCCTGGTAGTTAGTGACAGTGACCCCTTAGCAGCAGGAATGAGCCCCTCCTGCTGCTTGAATAACGCTAACATTTATGCACCATCAGTGATGTCTCCTATTGCAGTGTCCCCCTCTGTGTGATTTATTTTTAAAAAATGCTGTAAATGCCTAATTTCACGATCCATGATCACATGACCAGCTTACTCTGTCTCCTCCTCCCCTCCCGACTGACGTCAGCGGAGGAATTCGGCCCCTCCCACTGCATCTGTCAGAGGAGGAAAGAAGAGAGCCGGCCAGTCATGTGATCCCGGATTGCCGCTGTGAAATTGGGTATTTACAGCATTTTTTTTTTCTAAATGCCACACAGAGGGGGGGCACTGGAATAGGAGATGGTGCTGATGGTGCCTCTTTAATGCTTTAGCAACCTATTTTTTTGTTTTAGATTATAATTTACACAATGGTTGAGCTTCATCTCACAATGCAAGTCTATAAATTGGTTCATTCATCCATTGAAAATAAGGCACTTCCTGTGTGACTTGCAACTTATTATGATTGTTATAGTATATGTAAATCTTCACAATGGACTTCCTTTTTCGGTCTACGGAATATATCCTTGGAAGAGTTTTGCTAAATCTCTTCAAAAGGGGCAAAAAAAAGTCACCAGAAATCTTGTGATCTGATAACCCCTTCCTGGACACAGGAAGTTAAGGAGATGAGGCGAGGTTTATGTTCTTTGGAATCCATCAGAAATAAAGTAGGCAGGGCTGACACCACTTGCTTAGGATTTCAGAGCTGTGCTGTCAGATATAAAGTTTGGAGCATATTATATTTCTGGCGCATCAGCGGTTATTTTTCTGTACTTGCAGTGTATTTAAAGGGATTAAACTTGGAGAAATATACATGTATTCCAGGGATGTACTAAATATATTTTATTTCCCCTAGGCATTCATTTTATACAGAGCCTCAAAAAGTGGCAAAACTACAAATCTCTATAGCTAATCACTAGGCAGCAGTAATCTGTACAGTGTTTGCAGAAACGGGTCCCCATGGCAAGGCAGTGCTATTCTACATTCCATATTGACAGCTAGTAGTGTGCAGAGGTATGCGAAGATAGATGTCAGACTCGACTGTCATTGACCGCTCTGGTAGCCATTAAAGTGATACTAAACACACACTGTTTCATTTACATTATCCCTTCTATTTTTGTTTATGGATGATGGCACTAATTGTTTTAATTAAAAAAATCGAATTACCTTTTTCCTAATCGATGTACAGCTTTCAGATGACCCAGACCTTTCCCAGCCTGTCTGCATGCAAATATAACCAGGAGGAGCTTCTAGTCCTCTGCTGCTGGTCACATGTTCAAAATAAAAAAACAGTATAAAAATAATTTTTAATATCAATAAACTGTTTTAAATTGTCATACAAATATATATTCGAAATCAAATCTTTATTATTTTTTTGGATATAACATGGCGTGGGTGGATTTCTGCCAGTTACAGGACGCCCCTCCAGCCTGTATCTTAGAATAAGAGGGAGGTGAAGTCTCCATAAATCTACATGTAATATGCCGCGCCCCCCCCCCCCCCTGTTGTGTTTAGCTGGTATATGGCCACTTGTGTGACTCTATAGTCAGATGGGCTGCTCAGATGTGATGGGGAGGAAATGCTCAGCATAGAAACTCACTGAAAACTGAGCATGTGCAGAGGTCAGCACTGCTCTGCAAATTTCCTAGTTGAATTGGGGACATGGACAGAAGGGGGAGATAGAGATAGAGAGCAGTAGGATTAACAAGGTTTTTTGCAGAATACAGAAAACAAATCTCACATTTATTGATCCCTTTTTTTTTTTTGATGTGGGTTTAATGAAAATGTAAGGATCAGGACACAATCTGCATCGTTTCTGATCATGGAATCACAATAACTGCTGTCTAAAAGCTTTTTTCTGTGTGCACACAAATGGAAATGCAGTACAATGTTTAAAAAAAAATTAAAAAAACTTTTCATATTTTTGTCTATTTTATAGACAGCAAAAAAAAAAACTAGCGGTTTTATTTATTAAAACGTACTAAATTAAAGCCGTATATGTTCTTGCAGGAGAAAATGTGATTAGCTAGGTATATAATCCTAGCACTATTGTCAATTTAACCCACGCATATTGCCATTACTGAATTTGATCTGGGCTTCCAGCCATCAATGACCTAATAGAAAAGCAGTCATTATGGAAGGGAATGCTTTTAAATATGTAAATGTAATATCAAAAAATTATTTTAAACACTGCTATATAGTAAATCAAAATATGTACTCCCTGAAAATACACTGTACTGTTGCTTTAAACGGTTTTACGGGAAGGGGGTGCCACCCAGGGGACCAGTGGAACTGACCAAGGACTGCAGTGCAGTGTTAGCACAGACTGACATAATTATTGGCATTCATTTTAGCAGTATGCAGCAGAAAGTAAATTATCTGCTGAACTGTCTATGTTGCACCAAACGGAGCACTTGGCAGCAACCTGCGCCCAGCACTTCCTTTGGACAGTCCTATGCAGTGATGGTAAAGGAAAGATTACTGTAAAGTCTACTCCTTGATTAATCCTTGATGCAAATTGTACATTTTTTTTAACTTTTGCTTATCTAACTAACCCTTGGATCAGGGTTTCTCAACCAGGGTTCCCCCAGAGATTTCTAGAGGTTCCTTGAGCAATCTGTAAGGTAATTCTTCTCAATGACCACAAATGTAAAGAGTAGGGTTGCACTGATACCATTTTTTTTATCGGCAAGTATGAGTACCGAACGTTTCAGTTAAGTACTCACGAGTACCTATACCTTTACGGTGCGATTTGAGCCCATACAAAATGTATGGGCTCGAATCGCACTGCAAAGAATCACTTGCAGTTTGAACAGGATAGCGGTACGCACCGCTCCTGTGTGAACTCAGGCTGAAGTCACTATGACATACCTGTTCACACAGGAGCGGCGGGGGAAACTGCATGTGATTCGGAAAGGAGTCGCATCGCATTCCTGTTCAAATCGTATGCGATTCTTTGCAGCGCAATTTGAGCCCATTCATTTTGTACGGGCACAAATCGGACCACAAAGGTATCGGTTGTCCGATATCGGAGCATTAGTACACATACTCAAGTGTATCGGCACCAGTGCAATCCTAGTAAAGGGCATTCTTTCCACTGACCATCACTAATGTATCATGAGTTGTAGATATAGTAAGTTTTAGCAGGGGTTCCCTGAGACCAGAAAATTATTTTATTTCAAGGGTTCCTCCGTGTTGAAAAAGTTGAGAGAGACTGCCTCCTTAAGCGAAGCTTCAGACAAAAGGGGAAACTCCACTTGTTCGCACCTCCACTGCCACATTTGGCACTTTTTGGGGGTTAGCGGGGATCTACGAGGATGTTCGGCCCCTTCTCCTTCCCCCCCCGCAGCCTTCTGGGACACACACTGGTCCCAAAAGACTGCGTGACCATTCACAAAGCGCAGTGTGACTCACGCACGCACAGTAAAACTGTGAAGCCGAAAGCTCCACTGCCGGTTACCCTTACCCAAGATGCCAGCACCTGTAACTGAAGCAGATTGAAGAATTGGCTAGAGGTGCTGACATCGCTGGATCCCTGGACAGGCAAGTGTCCTTATATTAAAAGTCATCAGCTACAGTGTTTGTTTTTATTTTTTTGGGGGAGACTGGAGCTTGTCTGAAGAGGGCAAGTGCACTTTCAACCAACCCCCCCCAATCCTTGCACATGTGCACCAATTGTCTTCCGTCTCCCAAGCATGTTCGGGTTTACAGCATGAACTGATAGACATCTATAGGGAGCAATAGTGCCCAAACACTTGCATATGACTATACACTATATTGCCAAAAGTATTGGCACCAGTGGTGGCCCGTCCATAAGGAGCCGCCCCACTAATCCATGCGCCCGACCCCTAATCTTCATGCAGGGTGCCAAATGCATGAATTTCAATGGGTTTTTTTTTTAAAACACATGATTAGAGCCTGAGGCTCTAATTGACTTCAAAAAAGGGCGGGCTCAGGGCACAGAGCCCACCCAGTTGTGTGACAATAGCAAATTAATATTCGCTATTGTCTTCCTGATTCTCCTCCCGGGCCGATCAGACCCGATTGGCCGAGAGGAGAAGCGACCATATTGGACACCGAGAAGGAGGAGACGCAAGAAGGAACTGAAGCTGCCAGCGACCTAGATGGGGTAAGTGCGGGGCTGGTGGGCGGACGAGCGTCCGACCGACCGAAGGGACCACTGATTGGGACTCCTGCCTTTACATACACATGAACTTTAATGGCATCCCAGTCTTAGTCCGTAGGGTTCAGTATTGAGTTGGCCCACCCTTTGCAGATATAACAGCTTCAACTCTTCTGGGAAGGCTGTCCACAAGGTTTAGGAGTGTGTCTATGGGAGTGTTTGACCATTCTTCCGAAAGCGCAGTTATGAGATCAGGCACTGATGTTGAACGAGAAGGCCTGGCTCACAGTCTCCGCTCGAATTCATCCCAAAGGTATTCTATCAGCTTGAGGTCAGGACTCTGTGCAGGCCAGTCAAGTTCCTCCACCCCAAACTCACTCATTTATGTCTTTTATGGACCTTGCTTTGTGCACTGGTCCAATCATTTGGTGGAGGGGGGGTTGTGGTGTGGAGTTGTCTTTTCAGGGGTTGAGTAGTTCCAGTGAAGGGAACTCTTAAGGCGTCGGCATACCAAGACGTTTTGGACAATTTCATGCTTTCAACTTTGTGGGAACAGTTTGGGGATGTCCCCGTCCTGTTCCAACATGACTGCACACAGCAAGGTCCATAAAGACATGGATGAGCGACTTTGGGGTGGAGGATCTTTACTGGTCTGCACAGAGTCCTGACCTCAACCCGATAGAACACCTTTTGGGGTGAATTAGAGGGGAGACTGCGAGCCAGGCCTTTTCACTCAACATCAATGCCTGATCTCACAAATGTGCTTCTGGATGAATGGTCAAACATTCCCATAGACACACTCCTAAACCTTGTGGACAGCCTTCCCAGAAGAGTTGAAGCTGTTATACCTGCAAAGGGTGGGCCAACTCAATATTGAACCCTACGGACTAAGACTGGGATGCCATTAAAGTGTGTGTGTGTGTGTGTGTAAATGCAGGCGGCACAATACTTTTGACAATATAGTGTATATGTTGATATATACAACATTGTGTAAATAATCAGTGAGTGTTAAAGTATCTAAACATTACTACTTACTAAAGCTTTGTGTGTAAAAAAAAAACAGTGGCCTTTTGCCGTTAAATACTGTTTATCCTAATTTTTTATTTTTTTTTCACTTTTTCACATCTCGGTGCTGCTGATCTTCTCCAGTCTTTCAGTCACTCCCAGTCTACATGCACATGCTTATTGCTCTGGACTGCCTTACTGGTGGACCATGTCTACGCATTGTGTGCTGGTCAGGCCACTTGTGGTTTCCATCAGTGGTGCATATTGCTATACATGTATCTTGGTGACAACACAGGAGCAAATGTAGGAGACAGTTGCCCACCCCATAGCAGGAAGTGTCTGAACAAGGATATTTATTGCGGGATGATTGAATTTTCGTTTAATGAAAACTGCATGTTTGTATCAGATTTTAGTGACTTGGGTTTAGATCGTTTTAAAAGCTCTGTAATTAGTTGCACATGGTGGCAGTCATAATTACACACTGTTTATAGGCTCTGCTCCCTGTTTAGTAATACCACAAGGTGAATTTGCTTAATTGTTGTGTTTTTTATTTTTTTTTAACCCAGCTATACACGGTGCAAATTTCTTTCCTGCAACCATGCCCCCCCTGGGAGAAGACAGTGATTATTGCTAGCAGCTATAGCAGCTGCTAGCGTCAATCGCATGTAAATCCGCCAGGCTGGTTGTACCCAAGTTGATTGATCAACTTAGTAAATTTAGCCTGCCTGTACACGGTTCGAATCTTGGCCGCTTCCTGGTGAATTGGCCGAGATTCGAACCGTGTATGGCCTGCCTTAGTGAAAGTCAGTGGGGTCAGTTATAATCTGATTAAAAACTAACATAATCTATTTAAGGCTATGATTGTAGAATTTCATTGCATCATGTGTGGCCATCCTGAAAGCCCTACCTTGCTCTCTCTGCAGTGTCTGGACAAAGTGAAGGACAGTTTCCGAGTGGTGGAGTCTCTTCTCAAAGTGGGAAATATTACTCAGCTAGAGAAAGATTTCTTCTCCTGTGCTTCCCTCCACCCACCTGATGACTACACCGAGTTTGTCAGCAATCTGGCCGACATATTTATGGGCGCTGTGCAGTACAATAATGAAATGCCAAGTAGTGATGTCAGGAAAATCTGCCAGCAGATGATCTCAGCAGGCTCTGCCTATGAAGGACTTATATCTGTAAACGCGGTGAGTACTGCTAGAATTGCTTTGACAATGGCAGGCAATGCACATTATAGAGGAGTGACCACCAGGCACAAGAATTTCCATATATCTGTACGGACCCAATGCCATTTTGGTAGGATTTACTGAGCTTTTGTATGGTTCTAAATAACTTGAAACAATAACTGATTGTTCGTGTAACTGCAGAGACATGTTTGCCCCACCTTCCCCCATCTTTTTCAGTCCCAGACAGTTTTGACGTTCCTCTCCTACATGTAAAAATCTAAATAATAATTTTTTATTTTTTTTTGCTAGAAAACTACTTAGAGCCCTCAAACTTTATATACACTGAGGAAAATTATAATTGCAACACCTTTTGTGTTTGCCCCTATTTATCATGAGCTGAACTCAAAGATCTGCGTCAGTGGTTCTCAACCTATCTAGCGCCGTGACCCCCTTGATAAAATTTCCCAAGTTGTGGGGACCCCTAGCAGTAAAATTGTTTTCTTAGTGTGGGTGTGTCAGCTCCCAAGGCAAGATAAGTAATTTCGCCCCTAACCCACGGACATTTAGCACTCCCTGAGTCCCTTCCACTCGTACAGTATTAAAACCCCTATGGTACATTTTAGGATGTACCACTCTTTCTCTTTGTTCTCCTTTCTTTCCCTTTTACCTCTCTCTATGCTAATTTCTTGTTCGTTTTTTTTTTTTTTTCCCCTATCCCTCTGTAGCTGTTTTCTTGTTGTTTTTTTTTCTCTTATTCTTTACCTTTCTCTTTGTTCTTCCCCCTCTTTTCCTCTCCCTTCTATGTATTCTCTATTTGTATTCCCTCTCTTACTCCTTGGTGAGGGGAGTTGGGATGAGTGGCAGTGCTGGGGGGGGGAGTTCTGATCAGCCAACTTAGGTGCTCTTGATCAAGGTCATCTGCTGATCTGAGAACTGTAGTAGGGAATTTTAATGGTAACTATAATGACAGGTAGTGTTACTCACTGTGTCTCGGATTTGGTGGTGTCTCTTAGCATTGACACCTTTGCCGATATCAGGAGATGGGGTCTCCTCCAGCCCCTCTCACTTCACATTCCTCACCAGTCAGCTGACCTCTAGTCTCTGCCCAATAGCCATGTCCTGAGCTGACTGGTCGGCTGCGAAGAGGCTGAGTGGGTGGTCACGGGCTCCAGGAACAGCCCTGCTGGGCGGCCACAAAAAAGGCTGGGAGAGCGGTGCAGGCTTCAGGAACAGCCCAGGATTCAGTGATCCTTGGCAAATCATCATTCGTCCCCCAGGTTGAGAACCACTGATCTACGACATTTTCTATGTACACAAAAGGCCTATTTCTCTCAAATATTGTTCACAAATCTGTCTAAATCTGTGTTAGTGAGCACTTCTCCTTTGCCGAGATAATCCATCCACCTCACAGGTGTGGCATATCAAGATGCTGATTGAACAACATGATTATTGCACAGGTGTGCCTTAGGCTGGCCACAATAAAAGGCCACTCTAAAATGTTCAGTTTTACTGAATTGGGGGGTTCCAGGGGATCCAAAAACCAGTCAGTATCTGGTGTGACCACTGTTTGCCCCACGTAGTGCAGTATCTCCTTCACATAGAGTTGATCAGGTTGTTGATTGTGGCCTGTGGAACGTTGGTCCATTCCTCTTCAATGGCTATGCAGTTGTAGATCTTTAAGTTCAGCTCATGATAAATAGGGGCAAACACAAAAGTGTTGCGTTTTTATAATTTTGCTCAGTGTTTATTTTTTAGCAGAGTCGCTAAAGAATAAAATGGTGGGTGTTGCATATTTTTATGTCACATGATATTTGCGCAGGGGTTTTTCAAGTTCAATTTTTAACAAAACAATACACTTTTTAATGAATTTTATTGAGCAAAAGCACAATGTAATACCCAGTTGTTTGTCAAAATATAAAATATGATGTTACGCTCTGAATAGATCCCAAACATGTCATGCTTTAAAATTGCGTACGCCTGTGGAACAGAGCTAAACTACGGTACCTAAAAATCTCCATAGGCGATGTTTAAAAGCCTTTACAGGTTACCAGTTTAGAGTTCTACAGGAGGTCTGGAGCTAGAATTATTGCTCTTGCGGTGATACCTCACATGTGTGGTGCAATCACCATGTGCACATAGAGATTGGAATGGGGGCACTTAAAAAAAAAATGTTTTCCTTCTCTTTTTTTTTTTTTTTATCAACTTAATTGCTATCACAAAGGATGAACAAAATCCCTTGTGATAGTATGCACCATGACAGATCCTCTGTATGGAGAGATCTGAGGTGTATTAGACCCCAGACCTCTCCTCTGGCCTCAAGAACATCAGATCGAACACAGATCGATTTGATGCTTTTAGTAATGGCTTGTTTACATGAGACCAGAAGTGATGAAATTGTCGCTTCTGGTTTCTGACATTGCACAGTGGGAGGAACAAAATCGGTTCCCCTCACTGTGTCCGGAATCGGATGCCGTCTTTCACATCCTTACCGGGTTCCCTGGTGTGACAGGAGAGCTTGGTAAAGGTGGCGGGGGGGAGGGGGGTTGGACCCCCTTCCGCCTCTTGTAAAAAGTAATCCAGCGGCTGTATAGAAAGAAAATAATCCGCTGCAGATACTGGATTGATGCCTGTAGCTGTAGTTATGATCCGGTATAACCACTTCAACCTTAGGCCGTTTATAAACAGCCTAAGGACGGGAAGTGGTTAACCACCTCCCACCCGTATGACGTCACATGATGGACTTGCAGCTACAGACATCATCCAGATATCTTTGTTTTCAGCTGGCGATTCCCTCTCTTGTAAAAGCCATCATAGCGGCTGATTAGTCGCTGGATGGCTTTTACAGGCAGCTGGACAGCCCCCTCCTGCCGCCCAATGGCACCTGTCTGGGCTCTCCCATACGATTGGGGAGCTGGAAATGCGATTTGGCAGTGGCGCCGGATTACCATAGAGCTGGCAAACCATCATTCGACCCCCAGGTTGAGAACCACTGATCTACGACTGATGATCCTGGGAGGCCAGAAGCAACGTCATGACGTCGCTTCCGGCTCTGGCAGATGTAAACAATGCCATTTTTTTTTTTTCCACTGGAAAGCAGAGCGATATAGGTGTTTGTGTGTGTGTTGTGTTTTTTTTTTATTTTTTTTTTTTTATGGTAGAGGAGATATCTGGGGTCTTATTGACCCCATATGTCTCCATAAAGAGGACATGTCATGCCTTATTCCTATTACAAGGGATGTTTACATTTCCTGTAATGATAAATAAAGTAAACTAAAGGGACAGTTTAAAAATAAAATAAATGTTAAAGTGCCCCCGTTTCCTGGCACTCACATGCAGAAGCAAGCGCATTTATAGGTTGCTCCCACTTATGTAAACATACCACACTTGTGAGGTATCACCACAAATGTTAGAGCGAGGACAATAATTCTAGTACTAGACCTTCTCCTGTAACTCTAAACGGGTAACCTGTAAACATTTTTAAAGTGTCGCTTATGGAGATTTTTAAGTACCGTAGTTTGGTGCCGTTCCACAAGTTTGCGCAATTTTAAAGCGTGACATGTTAAATATCTTTTCACTCAATGTAACATCATCTTTTAGAATTAAAAAAAAAAAAAAGTGTTATATATTGTGTTGGAGAAAGGTCAGGCCTAGCAACCTCCATCAACACCTTACCTCAGTTGATTTACAACATTTTTTATGGTAGTACTGTAGGTCTGTAATGTGCAACAGACCTGCTCTTCTACACCATCCAACAACCCTATTACCACCAACATCACCACTTCCAGATCTTGCATGGCAATGGCCAGAACTGGTAGTCACAGCACTAATGTGGTGCCATCATCTTCAGTGCATTTAGGACAGGTTTCTGAACAACAAACACTCTCCCCACCTCCATGGTCCCTGCTGCACTTACCTGTGTGGATTCTAGGCTGTCAGTTCTCATGCAGTCAGTGCAGTGATCAGGGGATTTGAAATCCCAGCTCTTCCATCCTGGAGATGTTGCAGAGATAGATCAGAGCGATTCCAACCAGAATTGCTTTGATCTGTCTGGGAAGCGCTGCAGAGAAGCGAACGAGAAGAGCAGCTATTTCAAATCCCTGCCACTGCATTGGCTGCATGAGCATGGACAGCTTGGCAGCCACGGAGGTAAGTACAGCATGGATTTGGGGGTGGGAAGGGTTACAGTGTGTTCACCTTTTTTATAAGGTGAATTTACACTTTAATTACGAGAGATGGGTAAACACCTATCCTATGCTACCCATTTAAGGGAATGTAAGAAATTGCCCTGCAAGCATTGGTTACTGGGCTATTTTTTAAAAACTGGAGCAAAACCGTTCAGGTGGTCTATTTGATACTTTAAGGATAACTGTAGGGGTCTTAACTTTTCCAGATCTACATGGAATCCATGGGGCTGAAGTGTGTGGAAAACTCCCATGAGAAAACTTTATCAGACTTGAGAAAGACGGAGCTGGATCCAGTGGGAGTTGGGGAGCGGCAATGGTATTACCAAACATGCACAGAATTTGGATACTGTAAGTGCTGAGCTCTAATATACACAAAACTTAAATGATTGTAACTTTCTGTAGTAAATGTATGTTTCATTGTATCCCTCTATTCCTCACACAGATCAGACCTGTGAACATGCTTCTTGTCCTTTCTCTCCTCGAATAACTCTTCAGTCACAGCTGGAGCTCTGCACAAAAGTGTTCCAGATAACGACAGAGTCCGTCTTCCAAGCTGTCCAGTTCACCAATGAATTTTATGGGGCCGATCACCCAAAATCCAGCCGGATAATCTTTGTTAACGGTATTTAAATTTTAAGATTACTTAAGTATGAGCTAACTTAAATCCAAAATTTCACCTTTTTTGATGGGAAGAAAACCAGTCCTCTCTAGGCTAAAGCAGAACTCAGGATCGGCAAAAAATCCCCCCCATTAGTACACCCACACATATACACACACACAACATTAAAGAGTTATTACATTTGTGAAATTCTTTATTGTTGAAGAGAAAAGTCCAATTGAATTTTCAGGAAGCTGGCTCTCTAATTCAAAAAATGCATCATGTATTCTGCCAAGGAGGATCTGTTAGAACAGTGATTGCATCATATCCTCTTCTCTGTCTCTACAGTCTACTACACCATAATTAAACTACATTTCCCATTAATCCTTGGGATTAGACTGAATGTACACTAGGCCTGTACATGTAAATGTGAACAAGCCCACTTCAACATAAATCACACCCCTCATTCTGCAGCCAGCCTGCCACACTACTCAGTAACACACAGCATGTCCCCCTCCAGCCACAAGGAGATAAACATATATTTTCCCTTACTTGCTTTATGTAATCATTACTGAACTGTAGACACCTGCCCATAATGATATATTGTACATACTGTACTCTGCTATAATTCAGTATTAGAAATATATTCCTCCTCATCCAGCTTTGAGATTTTTCTAAATCAGTGCTTGTTTGGTGCATGTGAGAACATCCTTAGCCACACCACAGAAAGAAAGAGTCGGGCTATGATGCTTTACATTAGCATGTGGCACAAGTGTAGCAAAGTCCTGGGCCTCTCCAGGCCTAATGGTGACCTCCAGAGTTAGGGACAGCTGACATCCCTCTGTGTAGAGTGGGTTACGAGGCATGGTGGGTGTAATGTAAGGTGGATTGATGGGCGCCAGACACTTCTTGAATGCAAAGAGATTTCTTGTCTCTTAAACGGAACTGTGGGTGAGAGGGTTAGGGCCAGGACACCCTTTAGTAGATGCAATGTTAGCTGGCAGACTCCGAGACTTCTATAGGCAGACAGCCATGCAGGAAAAGGTATCCAGCCACACACCACATCTGCATGAGTAGGAACGCTGTCTCCTATGGCAACAGTCTTTGTAACAGTTTCTAACAAAGGTTGCAATTAACTCTTTCACTTCTTCTACAATCTCCTATTGTAGAACTTCACTTCACGGAGCTCTGTCTTTCACTAGACTTACTGATCCACTGCCACTGGATCCCCTGAGCTCTTCCAATCTAGCACTCAGTATCTTCCTCAAGCGTCACCCCCGCTTCACCGCTGGATCCCTGGCTTGGTACTCACAGATGCTCCTCAAGCTTCACCCCTGCTGACACGTTAGGTCCCTGGCTTGGCACACCACAAGTGTCACCTCTGCTGTCCCGCTGGGTCCCTGACCTGGCACTTGCTGATACTTTCCCACTTATTCACCATCCCCGGTTGGTGAGAAGTCTGCTTTGGTACTGGCCTCAGCTTACTCAGTGGTCTCAGGTAACAAGGTGGATGGTCCCTTAGTGGCGACAGCTTCCCCACTTCCTCCGACCACGACAGGTTACCCGGCCGGCGGAACCGTTACTTCTGCTTGGACTACAAGCCTGCAGTCCCAACCCTGCACTAATTCTGGATAGGCTCTCAGATAGCCTAGCAGCCAGATGTCCCCGGGATAGGCCTTAGGTTTCTGGCCTAGCAGCCCGGAGCAATATGACACAAGTCCACCCAGACAGCCATCCAGGTGGCACAGAACCCTGATCACCTGACTCCACCCAAATAAACAGGCTTTCCCAGCAGTCCAAGGGACCCAAGAAAATCTCTGCCCATTGGCTGAGACACCCTATTCTTTCCTAATCTGTCCTTGCAATGCCCTTGTCTTATCTAATGTCACCAGATACCCGGCCATCTAGTGACAGAAGAGAGAAGTGCAGCAATTCCAGAATTGGGGTGAAATCAATTGTCCTCCTATCAATTGGCAAAGGCAACTATCACTTGGCAAATAAATTTAATAGCAACCCTGCCTAAACATCAGGGTGCTACACAAGTAAATGAAGACATGAGAAAAAAACAAAAAAGTGCAGCACTGCCTTACTAATCAATAACTAATCAATAACACAAAACATAACACAATGGTGGATCCCTCTAATGTATGGCAATCTTAGTAAACTTCAGTGTTTCCACAATACTGGCCCCTGTGATATGTAACATCACATATAATACACATCACACTGCTTTCCAGGCTCCTAAAACACAAAAATAATAAATGCTATTTTTTTACCTGCAAAGAATGGTGCATTTATTATTTTTGTTAAAAGGGGAAGTTATCCTTTAACTCTGTATACTGCAAGAATTTTACCAGATGCTCATCTGGTTTTCTTGTGTGGACATTTAGGCAGGCCATGCCTAAAATGCGTGCTGTAATTTTAGGCATGGCCTGCAAATGTGATGTAAGGGGGGACTTTTGTGATTAAATATATGCAATTAGAATTGTTATTTAATCACAAAATATATGCATAGTATATACTACAAAAAATTTGCTGTGCGCTGCTAAAATCTTCGGGTTTGGCTTGAAGAAACCCTACCCAATACGTCAGGAAGGGGTCCTGCTGCGGGACCATAATCAAAGGCCCCACGATAGGAGGAAAGGGCCCCGGGACCAGAGGTCAAGGGGGCCCTTCATGGTTACTTGCACTGAGGCCCTGAAGTTTCTAGTTATGGCTCTGGCTTGCCCTTTGGTTTCTCAGCTATATATTCTGTGATTACCAAGTTGCTAACCCTGTGTTAGTTCTGCTGTGTTCTTGTGGCATCCCCATTCTGGGATATTTAGACGACCTGTTGCGTGAACATTTAGCAAGTGCTTTTTCAGACAACATAAAGTTGACCATCCAGCACTTCAGATGGATCCTGAACATTCAGAAATCATTTTTTTCACCGATTCATCATTTGGTGTATCTGTGTCTAGTCCTGGAAACACTTCAGCAACTCCATGCTTAGATTTAAACTGTCCATTTTAGGAGCTGTCAGACTTTTCTCCCTTGTCTTGGGTATGATGGTAGACCATTGACTGGATGGTGATTCGATCCAGTTTCAGTTGGACAATGCCACATCAGGGGTGTACATCAATCAAGGAGGAACCATAAGTCTCATTGCAGCAAGAAAGGTAAATTGGATCCTCTTCTCGGCAGAATGTCATGTTTCAGCCTTGTCAGCCATGTACATTGTAGGCGTAGATAATTAGCATGCAGGCTTCCTCAGCTGGCAGTGCCTAGACCCATGGAATTGGACCCTACACCTGAATGTGTTCCTGGACCTTTTGCGGTTGGGGGGGGTGCTGGATGTGGATCTTTTGGCCTTCAGGTTCAGCAACAAACTGGTTTGTTTCCAGATACAGGAATCCTCTAGTGGAAGCAGTGAATTCTCTGGTGGCTCAGTAGGATCGATACACCCTGATCCATGCCTTTTCTTGCTTTGCAAAATCGAGATGGAGGGCATTCCGGTGATCCTCATTGATCCGGAATGCCCATATAGATATGGTAGGCAGACCTGATAAGACTCTTGATGGACAGTTGGACAAGGATTGTCAAGATCTTCTATTACAAGGACTAATTTTCCATCCTCCTTCACGGTCATTCACGGCATGACTGTTAAAGCCCTGGTTCTGAGAGAGGGGTATTTGTGTCTGTGATTCCTAAAATACTAAAAGATGAGGAGTCTACTTCTTGCAAGGTCTATCATTGGACATGGAAAGCATACTTCAATTGGTGTAGGCCTCTTGGTTTCCGCCCTCAAAGTTTTTCCTTGGGGGACCCCTCCCCATTCTGATGTGTCTGAACCAGCTTTAGGCTCTCGGCACCATCAAAGGTCATGTTTCTGCCCTTTGTTTTCTGTTTCAGAGACCATAAGTCTCTCTCTTTGAACAAGACCTTTGGACAGGAGTAGTACCTTCCCTCAAGTGTCTCCCCGAATCTGTGGGATCTGAATCTGTTTTTCTCTGCTCTTCAACAATGGCCATTTGAACCCATTGGAAACATTCCTCCTCTCCCTACCTTCATTCACAAGTTGTCCTCTTCTGTAGCATTACATCTACCAGGTGAACGTTGTTACCTCATCTGATGGACCTTTTAGCATTTGTTTGCTGTGTTGCCCACTTCCCAGTTGGACTTCTTGTGCATATCCCGACACTTTGACTTCAAGTGTCGCTCAATGGGTGAGAGAGAAATTAGGATTTTTCGTTCTCACTGTAACATCTTTTTTTTTTTTTTTTTTTTTTTCTTGGAGTCAGTTGATGGAATAGGTCTCACCCCTCTGTGTTCAAGATCATGGTGTCAATACTGGTTTGCTAAAATGGTAGTACGAGGGGTTATCCTTTGGCTGGCCTACAGATATTATGTTTGTCAATGTCTTCCTGTATGTGGCAGTATAACCCAAAGGATTAAGACTTCCTCTGCCCTTCAGTGGGCTCCAAGAAAAGCATTTTCCCATGAGTACAAAAATCCAATTTTTCTTTATTGCTGTACTGATACAGATCATAATATTTATCTATATTTTGCATTTTCATTTAATGGCCTGTATATCTTATTACTAGGTGATGTAGATCCCTGGCATGCACTCAGTGTATTGAAGAATCAGTCTCACTCAGAAATCGCCATCTTCATCAATGGAACAGCCCACTGTGCAAATATGGCTCCATCGCATGCGACAGATCCTCCATCTTTACAGAAGGCTAGAGAGGTGAGCATTATTTTATGACCAAGACATCAATTTTGTACATATTTTTTTTAAAAAAAGAACCCTGCTAAGCATTAGTGCTTCTAAACTGGTTGCATAGAATCTCAATGCCGATTCTAGCATAGGGAGCTTAAAGTGGTTGGTTGTAACCCTAAAAAAAAAAAAAAAAAAAAAAATTATCCTGATCCTTTAACCCAGTGATCATCAACCCTGTCCTCAAGGCCCACTAACAGGCCAGGTTTTATGTATTACCTTGCGGAGATGCAGACTAGAATACTGCAATCACTGAGCAGCAAATTATATCACCTGTCATGTATTTCAGTTATCTTGCAAACCTGGCCTGTTAGTGGGCCCTGAGGACAGGGTTGATGACCACTGCTTTAACCACTTCAATACTGGGCACTTTCACCCCCCTCCTTCCCAGACCAATTTTCAGCTTTCAGCGTTGTCACACTTCGAATGACAATTGCGTGGTCATGTAACACAGTACTCATATGACATTTTTATCATTTTTTTTTTTTTTTTTTTTTTTTTTTTTTACACAAATAGAGATTTATTTTGGTGGTATTTAATCATTGCTGGGTTTTTTTTTGTTTGTTTTTTCTCATTTTTTTAAATATTTGTATATTCACAAAAATCCACAAAAAAATCCTAGTGTGAACTTCCTAACCGCTTTATACATAATGCATATTATGTTCAAACGGGAAAAAAATAAAATAAATACAATCCTGTGCAAAACCTGCAATTCAAAGTGACATTTCTGTGCAAAAAAAATCCAACATATATGTCTGGTGTATATTGTTGCTGTGAAACTGGGTTCAGAAATATGCATATACCGTCCTTAAACCCTGGTGTATAAAAAAAAATGACAATGTGCTCCTTCAAATTGTTCTGCGCTTCTTGGAAAACAGTGCCCCATAAGAAACGCACTCACCGCTATTATTCACCTCACAAGGAGGTATTTCACCTTCACAGTATGAGCCACTGTGTAGCCTGTGGAGTGGGAGGAAACTTCCTGTCCTGTGTTCTCCAAGTGCCTCCTTGTCTGCGATGTAAGTGGTCTCCCCACTGTTAACCTCTTTGATGTTGCCCACATGTAGAGAGGAAAGAGACTCCATAGTGTGATACCGTACAAATATCCAAAAATGTATTAATAATACTGATGGGTACTCACATTTTAATAAAAATCATTAAAAGCGAAAACGGTGTTTAAAAACAGGAAACCGGAGCGATCTGCGCTCCACGGCTCGAAACTGGAAGTGATGCAATGACGCTGTATAGTCCCGCCCTACGTGTTTTGTCAGTGGGACGTCATCTGGAGCTCTCCAGATGATGTCCCACTGACGAAACACGTAGGGATGCTTTGGGATGTTCCAAGTAGTTATTATTATAATAACCGGCTCTGTGTCCTGTGATGTACAAAAAAGAAAATAGGATTTTTTCCACCATACCTGTAAAATCCTTTTCTTTGAGTACATCACAGGACACAAAGGTCCCTCCCCTCTTTTTTGGGAATTGTATTGCTTGCTACAAAACTGAAGTGCTTCCTGTGTAGGAGGGGTTATATAGGGGAGGACTTCCTGTTTGATCGGATTTTAAACAAACACTGCACATTTTATTATCCTGTAACATAGTGGATTACAGGATTTCTATGCTGACTTTACAACTACTTTAAGAAAATACATGGCCACTCAATGGAATTGAAGGAGAAAGGGTTCAACCTTAAACTGCATAGGGGGTTCTTTACTATTAGTGTTAAGGATGTGGAACTCCCTTCCACAACCAGTGGTGTCAGCGGGAATTGTTGATAATTTCAAAAAACTCTTGGATGGGCATTTTAGCAAACTCCAATATACAGGGATATGGGAAATGGTATTGGCATAAACACATTATCACACACCTACACAGCTTGAACTAGATGGACTGTTGTCTTCAACCTTACCAACTACAAAACCTTATATTGTGTCAGTAGAAAGCACCAACATTTTATATAAATGGGTTTATGGTTTTTAACAGGCAAGTCAAATGGGTGTTTTTTTTTTTTTAAATTGTGGGAGTACTTTGTATTTCTTACCAGCTTTTAAGTAGGGTAAAAATTGTAAAATGAATGGGGTCCCTGACTGTTTTGTAACTCGAAGTTTATGATCCCTTACATAAATTTTTTTAACACGTCAGATTTATTTATTTACTTTTTTACTATACAGCAAATATATTCTACTTGAATCTTTTAATTTATTTTTTTAATTACCCCTTCACATCGTCTCCCAGCGGTCATTTATGTGAGCTTTTAATATTGGGAGATGGTGGGGCTTATCTATCACATGACTGCTATGAGAGCCAATTACACTGGCTCCTAATCAGAAACCATGACCAAGAGCTGTCAGTGACAGCTTGTTCAGCATGCTGTGTGGATGGAGAGAACATCAGGCCACTGTAGACACATACAGTACTGGGCACTGAACCCCATTTTTTCTGCTACTGCATATAAGCATTACTCAGTTTGTTGCCTTCAGCATAGCTAATGTATCTTCTTGCAGGGCCATGACACACTGAAGATTATGGTGTCCATTTAATGAATAAATAAATTAATTTGCGTTTTCTTTTTTTTTTTTTTTTCTCCTGTGCAGGAGATCGCAATGAAAATTGGAGAGTGGCTGAAATCTGCTCGTGAGGAGCCTTTTTTAGGATCTGCACTAAGCTAACAAGACCAAAGAACAAATTTTTATGTACACTGGAAATCTTTCAAAACAAGCATTGGCTATTCTGTTTGATATTTTTTACATTTGTTTTTATAAAGGATATTTCCATCTAGAAGCAATCATTTTATATGGGTAGGGTGTCAATGGACAGGGCTGTAGGCCATAAAAAATGGATTTGACTTCAGAGCCATGAAGTTCCTCTGGCTAAATTAGGGGTCAACTCCACTGAGCAATGGGGGATCCTCTGATGTCCAGACAGGTGAAAGCAGGGAGGGGTAGAGTTTGATGGAGGTATTTTCAAAGGTTATACGCCATACAGCTTTGTGCCTCCATTAATGGATGTTCTGCTACTGAATTGAAGTATTCTAGTGGAGATTGTGCAATAATGCTAGATTTTATCATGGTGTATTTTGTTTTATGTCATTCTAGCTTTTCTGACAACCAAAGGAAATTAGTTTTTAATGTTTACTTTTTCAACTGGCATTTCTGAGTTATTAGTTACTCAAAACATTAACTTATCTGATGTGATGTCAGGGTGTGGAAGGAAATGGATAATTGCTTAGCAGAAGACTTCAATAAGACCCACTCATTTGGCTATAATAAATGACATACTATAAAAAAATAGTGATCTGTGAAAACCCATAGCAACCAATTAAGGTGTTTGTCTATAGAGCAATGGAAGTATCTTGTTAGATCATTTTACACTTTTTTTACTCAACAATTATCCAAAAAAAATGTTACAGTTTTACTCAACAATTATCCCAAATATTTCATAAATGTTTACACTTTAAATGTGACTGTTGTGCTTGCACACTTTTTCTTATCTTCTTGACTCAGGTTTTATGATAAAAATGAAACGTTTAGAAAAAAAAGCTTGTCAATAAACATTTCTAACAAAGTGTGTTGTGTCTGACCATGTTGAATAGATCTGTGGTTAAACAGGTGCTGGATTGGGGAAAGGTAAGATGAGTTGGGGCTTAAATTTGCATGATTTTACTGGCTTCCTTTTTTTTATATGCAAGCCTATGGGAAGAAATTATTAGGAACGCAACATTTCACCATATATAGAATATATTTTTCCTGGTCCCTATAGCTTACTACTGATCTTATGCTGTCTTGAATAGGCACCAGTAATGGAGAATTATGGTAGGAATTGTTTTGCAGTATTTACATTTTTTTAACGTGTACAGAACTGTGCACACACATTGGGGGAGATTTACTAAAATTGAAGCACATAGAATTTGGTGCAGCTCTGCATAGTTACTAATCCGCTTCAAACTTCAGCTTGTTCAGTTAAGAAGTAAAGCATAGAAGCTGATTGGTTACTATGCACAGTTGCACCAGATTCTGTGTGCTTCAGTTTTAGTAAATCTCCCCCATTATGTGGTCCTAGAGGGGAAAATGATTGTGGCCTTGAGTATAGGGTTGACATCTGGTCAGTAAAGATGGGACAATGTATTAACCACTTACAGACCGGAAGATTTCCCCCCTTAATGACCAGGCCATTTTTTGAGATACGGCACTGCGTCGCTTTAACTGACAATTGCGTGGTCATGCAACACTGTACCCAAACAAAGTTGACATCCTTTTTTCCACACAAATAGAGCTTTCTTTTTTTGATATTTGATCACCTCTGCGGTTCTTAATTTTGGCTCTATAAACAGAAAAAGAGCGATAATTTTGAAAAAAAAACTATTTTTTACTTTTTGCTATAATATCCAAATAACACAAAACACATTTCTTCATCAGTTTAGGTCAATATGTATTCTTCTACATATTTTTGGTTAAAAAAAACGCACTAAGTGTATATTGATTGGTTTGCACAAAATTTATAGCGTCTACAAAATAGAGGATAGATTTATGGCATTTTTATTTATTTATTTTATGGCAGCGATCTGCGATTTTTAGCGGGAGTGCAACATTGCAGCAAACGGATCAGACACTTTTTTGGGACCATTGACATTTATACAGCGATCATTGCTATTAAAATGCACTGATTTCTGTGCAAATGTCACTGGCAGGGAAGTGGTAAACGGGGCGATCAAGGGGTTAAATGTGTTCCCTGGGCGGTGTTTCTAACTGGGGGGGGGATGGGACTGACTGGAGGAGGAGAGAGAGATCTTAATCACTAGGTCACAACAGATCTCTCTCTCCTCCCCTGATCTGTCTGTTTACATTGACAGATCCCCATTCTGACTCTTTCCAATGATTGCAGGTGGCCGACAGACAACGTGGCCACACGCATCGGGTCCCCCGCCACGCAGGGGGGCCCTTGTCAGATTTTCGGATCGTCTGTACACAAGTCCATTACACAAGTCCAAATTACAAACACGCATGCTCGGAAGCAAGGACGAGCCAGAAGGAGTCTATCTTGTAAACTAGCGTTCGTAATGGAGAAATAACATCCGAAATATTCACCATCCATCTGCCTTAATTTATTGGCAGTCAGCATGGCAAATCCCTCAGCCTTATCCGGGTCTGTCTGGATGGCAGTAGTGGCCTGGCTGAGGAAGGCAGCTGTGGCCTCCTCCCAGATTCCTGCTCTTCCTGGCCCTTTTAGCAGTAGCGCGTAGTGGAGGGATCTGTGACTCTGTCTGACTGCTGGCTCCTCCAGACTGACACTTTTCTGTGTATGAAAATGGGACATAACTCGCACAGGCTTATAACTCGCACCCCAATTTTAGGAGGGAAGTTTAAGGAAAAAATTTTACATTTTAAATAAAGAAATTTGAAGCAAAATTAGGGTCACAGCTCATCAATGCATCCTGCTCAGTGCCCATCTGCAGCCATTACATTGACCAAGAATGCAGCCTGTTCAGTGCCCATCTGCAGCCTCACCTTTCCCACCATTGCAGCCTCGCCAGTGTTGGATTATCCCTGCTGTCTCCGAGGAAAGAGGAGGAGCGAGCGCTGCTGAATTACAGAGCCACAATCTCCTGTGTACCCGGCGCTCCGTCACTCACAGCCACGCCTCCTGGCCCTGCTCATATGATAGACAGAATAGTGGCCCAATGCGGGGCCAGGAGGCGTGGCTGTGAGTGACGGAGCACCGGGTACACAGGAGATCGCGGCACTCGCTCCTCTTCCCTCAGACAGCAGGGATCGGTGTATAACACGCACCCACAATTTTCACTTGATTTTAAGGGGAAAAAAGTGTGTGTTATACGCCGATGATAAATACGGTAATTCAAAACTTTTTTAGGGTTTGGTCATCAATCGCACATAATTTTGATCTCCTCACTGTTGCAAATTGAATGTGGAGAAATAGAAAAGACTATCATTCTGACCCCATCATTTTTCATTTTTGGTCACTACTGTCTATTGATATGGAAACCACTTTAAGGCAGAAATATTTGCACAATAACGTCTAGTTATGATCATTGTATTTTTGGATACAAATATGTTCAACAATGCTACATCTGGGTCAAGCTGGGTTCCTCCACATATTCATCCTGTGCAGCAGGACCTGTGTGGACCTCAGGAGCTGTGGCCTTAGCAGATGTCGAAGGGAGCGTAGACAGTGATGGCCTGGGTTCTGTCTGGTCGGTCAAAAACCGCAGGCTGTGGTAATACCATAGCCTGGGGACATAGAGGTCATCTGCTGCTGCTCCAGATCTCTCTGAGTCAAGGACCTTGTTCAGCTCCTTTTTAAAAGTACTCCTCAGGTTGGAAATGTTGTTCTTGACATAGTTGATGTCTGTCCTGGGGTACAAAGGTTTCACCAACTCGAGCAGTTTCTCCAACGCTGCCTTCCTCAATATTTTATTGGAGTAATCTCGACTCTTGACCTTCCAGAGACAGGGCAGCTCCCAGTACAGGTCAATGAATTGTGGTAAAAAAATCAGGTGCTGTAAATTTATCTGTCATGATAAATGGTATGCTACCTACAAGACAAACCATAATGTTCGGCTTAACTCATAAGCTGGTCCCAATATAGGCCTCCATCTAAGTAGTATAGGCCACTGACCACCTATGCCCCAAATTCCAATTGTCCCTTCGTTTTATGGCTTTATTCGTGTGATGGCGATCGTTCGTTCCGCTCTCAGTGCGTCATGACCATCTCTCTTCTGCATGCGACACACACACAGCGGAACATTCGGGAGGGACAACATGGTGGAGCTCATAGGCACAAAGCAACCCCCATGAGCAAGGGTGAGATGTGGAGATGGTTTGCATCCTAGAGAAGCATGATTACAAATGCAAGCTGCGCAATTGCGAAAGGCCCAACAGCTGAAAAGGCCTTATTTTGGAGAAGGTCATTGCCGTTTTGCATTGCAAAGTTTCGGTGGTACGATCAAAGGACCAAATCAGAAAACAATGGTCTGATCTCAAACACTGTGAACATGAGAAGATGGAGTACATACATCAGATCATAAAAAAAGTAAGCAATATTTGTATCTAACCAATATGGATATGTGAAAATTAGCTGTCTGTATATGTTCTTTTATAAGTAGTGAGAGAGAATTCTATCTAATGTTTTCTAAAATCTTTGTATGACTCTTTGGTATTCTAAAGATGAAGGTAAATATAAAGCAAATACGAACATTCTTATTTGCTCCTGTTTTTGGACATTTCTTTATTTTTGGATCAAAATTATTTCACTTCAACAGGGAGGCACCAAAAAAGGAGGCTACAGCCAAGCCGCCACAAGAGACGAAGGGAGGCTACCCCCGCTCGGGCCCCAACAGGGGAGGCAACAAGGCCATTTTCCCCACAAAAATGTAAGTGCCAACTTCAAACACACTCCTTTAGCCACCGACAGGTGTTTCTAGGTGGGCAAAGGCCATGGGCTTAGGGCAGAACTTAAGGGGTCAAGAACACTTTCTGGTTGCTGCCTGGCTCATCAGTGCCCATTAATGCAGCCTTGTCAGTGTAGACATGGGTAGAGGAGAGGCCCCGGGGATCACAGTCACACAGAGTCACGCCTGCTAGGATGATCATCATATATCCCCTATCCCATAGGAGACAAGAGGGGTGGAGGGCAACTGCTGTACTTTTTCAATGTTGGCACTTGTCCAGTGTTTGCCTTCCCTTTTCTATGCATTTTTCACAGAAAAACAACCAGAGTGCAGCATGGTGGAGTCCACAAGTCAGGAGCAAACATTGATATAAGACCAAGTGCAACATTGGTCAACTAATGTTGCAAAATGGATGCTAGAAACAGATGGGACTTGGGGTGGCTTAATGAATGGTGTATTGTTTCTTTTTAGAAGAAAGTGAGTGTAGTGAGCTCACCCAGGATGTGTGTTTGGAGCCATGGGATCTGACTCCTGGACCCAACAAAGACCTTGCCATTGTGGACTCAAATCCCCTGACGCAAGTCCCACTGAGGGCCAAAGTGACCCAGAAAAGGAAGAAAGTATTCAGGAGCCTCTTGTTTGCGCAAGTAAGTATTCTTGGAATCTGCCTTCAAATGTGTATACATGTTGAGTGTTTAGATGTCCAAACAAAACACCCACTCCACACATTAGCAAAGTATGTAGTGCCTTAACAGCATGGAGAAGGAAGAGGTGGAAGGAGCTGGCAGTGTTGCTAGGTCCCTGAGTTTTGGAGACCCAGGCACCAGGGCCAAGATTACAAAGTAGTTGCAGTGTGTACATTCCTAGTAGTGTAGGTGTCTGAAGGGCAAGCAGGTTGAAAGCAACAATAGACTGGGTAGGTAAGTATTTATGGAATTTGACTAGTAACTTGACTATAAACTCACTATGTAGGGCCTCAGTCACTTAACCATTGTTCTCTTAATACTTTTTACTCTTCTTACTAGGTCATGATCTTCCACAATGCACTATTGGCAGAATGAGTGCAGATATGTTGCACTGTTTGAAGGATCTGGAGCAAATCAGGGAGGCTGCTACTGCTTTACAGCGAAGAATCTGAGATTTTGTGGACATGCTTGCCAAATTTTAATTTCCTCTTGCCTGTTCTGAAGTTTTTGTTTTTCACTTGGTTGGCTCCTGTATGCCCTTTAAATATTTACCATGTTTTTATGACTTTGAAATGCGAAAGTTTAGGGATTAGAACTCAGTGTTTCTCCACTCCACTCCTCTAGGTGCACCATCAGGTCCTGTTTTCTGAATTTTCCTCAGTGTAAAAATGACTGTGCGAATTACTAACCGTGAAAATGACAACATCACCTATGCCAAATTCAACAAATATAGAAAACATGACCTGGGTTTGCATCTTGAGAAGGAGTTGTGAAACACTGCCCTAACTAATGTGAATTGGACTGTTTCTGTGTTTTGAAGAATAGTAAAGCCCACATTTGAAGATGCCCACAAATTGTGCCTTAACATTCTTATTGCACTCATGATCCCATGCCTAAAATGTGTGTATTTCCTTAAATCTTTTTTGCTAAAGCCCCAAAACACAGTGTGTCAACATGTGCTATCTCCCATCACTGGGTATCAATGGACCCGTTTTGGGGGTGCAACCCCTTCCTCATAACTAATGTAGTTCAGAGGAAGGGGTTGCACCCCCGAAACACGTCCATTGCTACCCCGTGATGGGAGATGGCACATGTTGACACTCTGTGTGTTTTGTGGGTTTAGAAAATAACATGTTTGGAACTACACACATTTTCGGCAGGGGATCATAAGGGACATTTAATAGTTCTGCCTCTATGAGTCCATGGCTTAAAATGTTGGCTTTTAGAGGGGTGAGATCACCCATCTGCGGAAGGCAACAGCCACACAGTCTTGGGATACTAATGTCTCATTTTGCCTTTACTTTACCAAACTCTAACTTTGTAAGTTCCTGAGTTGGGGATGTGTATCTAATGTTTTCTAACATGGTTTGGTTTGTGACTGTGCTTTGAGTAAAATGTTGTTTACTAAACAATGTATGGCTTATTATTTCAATGCTCAATACCAGTGTATTTGTTAAGCTGTTGTAGTTTCAGTGACAATGTTCACTTAAATGTGACCAACTCCGGCAAATTTTATGCCTCCAAAAAATTAAAGAAGTAGAAAAGGCATATTGTTTTTGAACTTCATGCAGTAGATCCATTAATAACCAAAACATTGTGTGTGTAGCAGACCCACAGCACACCATAATAGTTAGCTGAAGATGATCTTGTCACCTCATGTAGCAAATAAGGAACGTTTGCACTATTGTGGCAAGTGTCCAAAATAAAGCACATTTGTGAACATATTGGACAGATAAGAAACACAGACAACAGTAGTTCATATGAAATAGGAGTTTATGATCAAATAAATATATTATTCATGATCAGCTACAATTTGCTGCCAAGCCACTGCCCCTCTACCCACAAAATAATCCAGGTATTTTTGCTGTAGATCTCTGGCATTTTGGGAGGGCAATCCAGCACAAGCATTTTCTAGAGCTGTCATCACACCCACAGACGGCCGAGCTGCAGCCTCTTCAGCTGGGCCTGCCACTGCAGGGTCCGCGTCAGTTGGCACTGAGGCAAGGTAGCTGCTAGCATTCCTCCTTAACAAATTATGGAGTATACAGCAGCACAGTACCACATGCTTTTTTTTTTGTACAGTGCCAGGTTAATTGGTGTTAACAACAGCCTGAACCGACTGGAGAGAATCCCAAAGGCATTTTCGACCACCCTTCTGACACAAGAGAGCCTGTAATTAAATATTCTCTGCTCTGGCGTGAGGTTCCTCATAGGTAACCGCTTCATAAGATCTTCCCCCCAGAGCAAAGGCCTCATCTTCAACAAAAACAAAATTGAGGTCCTCAACATTTTTCTCAGCAGGTGCAAGTTTAAGGTGCCATTCTGGAGCCACTTGTAGAACTCTGTCTGCATAATGACTCCTCCATCAGAGTTGCGGCCATTCTTCCCAACATCAAGATACAAAAACTCATATGTGGCAGACACTACAGCTAGCAGGACTATGCTGCAAAAGCCCTTATAATTGAAAAAATATGAGCCAGATTTGGGTGGTGGGACAATCCGGACATGTTTTCCATCAATAGCACCACCACAGTTGGGAAAATCCCACTGATGATGGAAATGAGCTGCAAAGTCCTGCCATTGCTGTGGGTTGGAAGGAAACTGTGGATTAAAAAAATAAATTACTACTTCTGAACATAAAATTGCAGAGTTGACACAAACATTCTTGGCCAAAATAAGGATAAAACTTAAATAAGTATTTAAAGACCAAAGTGTAAGGTCAACTTATCTGATTCCTCACCCCCTCTGTTGGCCTTTTATAAAAAATGTATGTTTGGGGGGTGGAGAGGTAATGGGTAGATGTTTTGGACAGGTAAACCTCTCCACTTCCATGAGAGCTGTTAGCAGAAATAATGTGTGATACTTTGGCCAGCCCTCTTTACTTACACTATTGGCAGCCCAGTGGACAGGTAAGAAGTGTCATAATCTAAAAATAGGGATACACACTGTCAAAATTGCAGCACATTTGGACATTCTGAAATAAACTATCAATATAATAGGAGACAAAAACTTTCTACGTTACAATTTGAAGGTAATCAGGCAGGGCCTTGCACTACATGGTTTGTTGAGTTAAAGGGGTTGTAAAGGTAAAAATTGTTTCACCTTAATGCATTCTATGCATTAAGGTGAAAACTTCTGACAATACCGCCGCCCCCAGCCCCTCCGTTTTACTTACCTGACCCCACGAAAGTCGGCTGCTCACTCCCGACATCCATTCCGCTGCTCAGCCTGGCCGCTGATTGGCTACAGTGGATGGATTGGAAGCAGTGCAGCCATTGGCTCGCGCTGCTGTCAATCACATCCAATGACGCGGCGTGCTGGGGGGCGGGGCCGAGTGATACAGTGAGCGGATATAGCCGCCGGCTGTATCACGGGAGCACGCCCGCAAGAACTAACCACCATGCGAGGGAGTTCGCATTAAGGTGGTTAGTTCTTGTGAGGAGGAGCTGAAACAGCCGCCGAGGGACCCCAGAAGACCAGGTTCGGGGCCACTCTATGCAGAACGAGCTGCACAGTGAAGGTAAGTATAACATGTTTGTTATTTTTAAAAAATAAAAAAATTACCATTACAACCCCTTTAAGCCAGACATATGAACACAAAAGAGGGATAGTGTGTATGGGTTTTGCAAAGTCAGCAGATAGAGTATTTGTATCGGTTGACTTAACATTTTTGAGGGGGAGGGAGGGTTCAAAGTTAGTTTGTGACACAAAAAATGGACTCTTGCACTCTGCCTGAATTTGAGGACAACAAGAACATTTGGATGCATTTTAGGAGTTGTTTAGGGTAAGCCCAAAAATGTAGCTGACAAAAAACATTGTTAAGTTACTAGGCTAGGTGTGTGTATGGGCCCAGGATAGCATGCTGGGTAGGTTAGTGAAGGAAAATATGCATGTAGACCAAAAAAGGAGCAGGAAAAGCTTACAGCATGCATGAGGACAAAGAGGACATTTGTAGCAGATTCCAATATTGATAATTATGGGATCAATAAATTAATACAAATCATTAGCAAACATTAATACATAGAATGTGATCTTAAAGGTAAAAACTTACCCGAATATAGTCCTTCTGCAGGACTTGAATAATGGCTGAGCAGGTGTCTGGAATAATGAGTCCCAGAACCTGGGGGGAGATCCCAGTGGTAAACTTGAGGTCCTGGAGACTTCTTCTCGTCGCCAAGTACCGCAAGGTGGCTATGAGCCTTTGCTCGGGAGTCTCATGCATGTGTCCTGCATCTTAATATAGGGGGTCACCAATGCCAAGAGTTGGTGAAAGCAGGGGTCCATCATCTGGATTATTCTTCTAAAGCTCCCGCAGCAAAGGCATATGACATAATTGGTCATGATTAAGCAACCAATTTTTGGTCCAAGAACTAGTCCTCCTCCTCCTCCTGGACTGGACTTGGGTCAAAGCAATAACTCCAAGCCCAATAATAGCACGTTCTCTCCTCCAATTTCCGCGACATGGCTGGTTGACAAACGGCCGCTCAGAAACTGAAAAGCACGGATCAACACTCGCCAAACTTCTACTAACACGCAATTAGCAGAAGGAGCCCAAAGGGTGACGCCTGACAATTGAACTTCCTCTTTATCGTCTCGTAGTATGTCACTACGTTCGTGTTTGTTGGCCGACAATTGTGTACCGTTGGTATGCAAGACAAGTTCCTGGCACATGCCCTTCGGCCAAAAGTCTGACGCTCTGTTGGCCAACAATCCGATCGTGTGTACGAGACTTTACACAGTGTGTTATAGCTCAATACAAAAGAGGGGCTAGCAGTAAAGTTTTTTTTAATGTTTAAATGAATACTAATAGCGGCAGGAGGGGAGGGGCAGCACACACACACCTGACAGGCAGAGGGGGGAAGGGAGAACAGGAGAGCTACGGATGACGGAGGCACATAAACTGACCATAGTGTCAGGGCTCAGCAACCATGATAAACCGTGGTCAGTTTACATAGGGGGGGCAGAACCAGGCAGGATCAGCCAGGTATTTCAGGTGATACAGGGGGCCAAATTACACAGCGCAATCACTGTGCCCTATAACATGCTTTATGGGAACAGGATTGTTTTTTTTTTTATGGTAACAAACACTTTAAGGACACCTATTTAAAATCCAATATTCACTGCCCTATTTGCTTAACCACTTGCTGACCAGCCGCTGTATGACAGGTTGGCACGTTCCTGCGAATCCGTGTACTTGTACATCGGCTCCTGTAAGAGCCATAGCAGGCGCGTGTGGCCGGCCACCCACGATCGTGGGCACGAGAGCCAGAACGGGGATCTGTGCATGTAAATGCACAGATCCCCGTTCTGACAGGGGAGGAGAGACAGATCTGCTGTTCCTAGTGATTAGGAACAGCAATATGTCTCCTCCTCCAGTCAGTCCCCTCCCCCCCACAGTTAGAAACACACATGAGGGAACACATTTAACCCCTTGATCGCCCCCTAGTGTTAACCCCTTACCTGCCAGTGGCATTTTTATAGCACTGATCGCTGTATAAATGTCAATGGTCCCAAAAATGTTTCAAAATTGTCTGTCGCGGTCCCGCTAAAAATGGCAGATCGCCTCCATTACTAGTAAAAAAAAAAAATAAATAAAAATGCCATAACTCTATCCCCTATTTTGTAGACGCTATAACTTTTGCGAAAACCAATCAACATACGCTTTTTTTTTCTTTTACTAAAAATATGTAGAAGAATACATATTGGCCTAAACTGATGAAGACTTTTTTTTTTTTAATATTTATTATAGCAAAAAGTAAAAAATATATTTTTTTTTTCAAAATTGTCGCTCTTTTTTGTTTATAGCGCAAAAAATAAACACCGTAGCGGTGATCTAATACCACCAAAAGAAAGCTCTATTTGTGAGAACAACAGGATATCAATTATGTTTGAGCACAAGGTTGCAGGACCGTGCTATTGTCAGTTAAAGCGATGCAGTGCCGTATCACAAAAAATGGTATGGTCATTAAGGTGGCAAATGCTTCCGGGGCCAGGACTCTGCTTCTTGCTTGTCAGTACTCTGTGTAGGCTAATCAAGTTCCACCTCCACAAACTCGCTCATCAATGTCTTTATGGACCTTGTTTGTGCACTGGTGCGCAGTCATGTTGGAACAAGAAGGGGCCATCTCCAAAACTGTTCCCACAAAGTTGGGAGTATGAAATTGTCCAAAATCTCTTGGTATGCTGAGGTCCATACAGACATTGATGAGCGAGTTTGAGGTGGAGGAAGTTGACTGGCCTGCACAGAGTCCTGACCTCAACGCGATAGAACACCTTTGGGATGTATTAGAGCAGAGACTGTGAGCCAGGCCTTCTCGTCCAACGTCAATGCCTGACCTCACAAATGCACTTCTGGAAGAATGGTCAAACATTCCCTAAACCTTGTGGACGGCCTTCCCAGAAGAGTTGAAGCTGTTATAGCTGCAAAGGGTGGGCCAACTCAATATTGAACTCTACAGACTAAGATGCCATGTGCGTGTAAAGGCAGGTGTCCCAATAATTTTGGTAATATAGTGTATAACTGCACTGACAACAATGCGGGGGTTACTGTTAATGTCACTGAAACCAATGCTGAAGGGTTATGGGTGCTGCCACTGACCATCAATAGTGGGAGTTAAAGTGTTACTGGACCCACAACAGTAAAATCAGTCTGTATATGCATTAAAGCATGCTTGTTATACTCACTGTGGAACCTGTGTTATCCTGTCTTCTCTGATCCTCCCATTCTTTAACCACTTGCCACCCGCCATATAGCAAAATGACGGCAGCAAAGTGGTTTCAATAGCCTGACCGACGTTGCCAGGATATCAAGCCGCTGCGCGCCTATGGGGCACGCATCGCGGCTAACTTTGTTACGATGTGTCAGTCTGACACACCGCAACACCAATGTAGGTAAAGAGTCTCTGACGGAGACTCTTTACCACGTGATCAGCCATGTCCAATCACGGCTGAACACAGCATAAACCGGAAGAGCTGTTGATCGGCTTTTGCTCACTCCTCACTCTGTCAGACGTGAGTAGAGGAGAGCCGATCTGCTACTCTCCTGACAGGGGGGGTCTGTGCTGATTGATTATCAGTGCAGCCCCCCCACGGATGCCCACACTGGACCACCAGGGACACCACCAGGACCACCAGGGATGTCACCACCAGGTATGCCATCCTAGACCATCAGGGATGCCAATCAGTGCCCAAAATGGATGCCAATCAGTGCCCACAATAGATGCCAATCAGTGCCCACAATGGGCATCACTGATTGGCAGGCATTATTGTTTGGCACTGATTGATATCCATCAGTACCATATATTAGTTTACATCAGTGCCCATCCGTGCCACCTTTCAGTGCCACCTATGTGTACCCATCAGTGTCGCCTATCGGTGCCCCATAAGTGACGCATATTAGTGCCCATCGTCAGTGCCACCTCATTGGTGCCGCCTTATCAGTGCCCGTCAGTGCAGCCCCATCAGTGCACATCAGTGAAGGAGAAAACTTAATTATTTATAAAGTTTGTAACAGAAACAAAAAAAAACAACTTTTTTTTTCAAAGTTTTTGGTCTTTTTTTTTATTTGTTTAGCAGAAAATAAAAACTGCACAGGTGATCAAATACCACCAAAAGAAAGCTCTATTTGTGGGAATAAAATGATAAAAATTTATTTTGGGTACAGTGTAGCATGACCGCGCAATTGTCATTCAAAGTGCGACAGTGCTGAAAGCTGAAAATTGGTCTGGGCAGGAAGGTGTATAAGTGCCCTGTATTGAAGTGGTTAACTAACACCAACCCATCTCTCGATATAACAGAACATTAGGAGTCAGGCTGCACATGCTCAGTTTGGTGTGTAATGCTAGAGAGTTATTGTTTTTTTTTTTGAGAGAGTGCATGTGATCAGCAGAGGGCCAATCAGCACTGTCCAGACAGAGGCTCAGGGGAAAATGAAAACTCCGTGTTTGGGGTTATTATTGCAGTCCCTGACACCAATGCTGGGCAGTATTTTTGATTGCAGTCTCTGACACTGATGATGGGGGGGTTATTATTGTGGTTACTGACACCAATGTTAGAGGTTATTATTACATTCACTGACACCAATGCTGCGGGTTATTATTGTGGTCCCTGACACCAATGTTAGGAGTTATTAAGGCAGTCCCTGACACCGATGTTGGGAGTTATTATTGCAGTCCCTGACACCAATGTTGGGGGTTATTATTGCAGTCCCTGACACCAATGTTGGGGGTTATTATTGCAGTCCCTGACACCGATGTTGGGTGTTATTATTGCAGTCCCTGACACCAATGTTGGGGGTTATTATTGCAGTCCCTGACACCAATGTTGGGGGTTATTATTGCAGTCCCTGACACCAATGTTGAGGGTTATTATTGCAGTCCCTGACACCAATGTTGGGGGTTATTATTGCAGTCCCTGACACCAATGTTGGGGGTTATTATTGCAGTCCCTGACACCAGTGTTGGGAGTTATTATTGCAGTCCCTGACACCAATGTTGGGAGTTATTATTGCAGTCTCTGACACCAATGTTGGGAGTTATTATTGCAGTCTCTGACACCAATGTTGGGGGTTATTATTGCAGTCCCTGGGGGGGGGCGTGGCCAACTTCCGGGATGTGAGGACGTGAGAAGCCTGAGCTCCGTCCATACCGCTTCTATCCTTTCACCATCCTGCTAGCCCGGTCGCCATCCGACACCCTCCTTTAGCCTACAAGGACCCCTGAGACTCCCCAGAGCAATCCGCGATGGTGAAGTACGGCCCAGCCATGGAGGAAACCCCGGGATTTGACCCGCTGACGATGGCGCCCCAGCAGCAGCAAAATGGCGCCGGCTGGCCTCATGCTCTGAAGCACAGCCATCCGTCCACCTCTCTGCCAGCCCAGCAACATCAAGGGAAGGGTGAGTCACAGCGAGCCCCCTCCTGCAGCCCTAAAGACCCCCTACTGCTCTCCCCTATAGAGGACACTGACCCAGCATCTCACTCCGCTGCGGACGTGGCCTTAGGCCCTGCTGAGCCATCCCTCTCTCAAATAATGGAGGCTATACAGCACAGTCATGCCTCTCTGACCACTCAGATGGACTCCATTAAGACTGATCTGTCATTTCTTAAGCATGATGTGCAGAATCTGAGACACAGAGTGCAAAACGCAGAGCAGCGGATAGGAGATTTGGAGGATGACACCCGTCCCTTACAGGGATCAGTCAGGGAGCTGCGTCAGGCCCAAGAGTACACCTCAGACAAAATCACAGATATGGAAGATCGTTTGAGACGTAACAATCTCCGCTTCCTAGGCTTTCCTGAGGGCTCGGAGGGTAAAGCACCAGAGCAGTTTATGGAGCAATGGCTGACATCCACCTTTGGCGCCAATATGTTCTCCAAAATGTTTGCCATTGAAAGAGCGCACTGAGTCCCACTTCGCCCTCTTCCTCCTGGAGCGCCTCCACGGGCTATGCTTATTAAGCTACTATATTTCAGAGATAGAGAGGCCATCATCAGGGCAGCCAGAGAAAAATGGGAACATACATTTTAATGGTAATGGCATAACCATCTTCCCAGACTTTTCAGTAGCCACGCAAAAGCAACGAGCCACCTTTCTGGCAATTAAAAGGTGCCTACGTGACCTACAATTGCCCTATAGCATGCTATACCTGGCGCGCCTACGTATTATCCATCAAGGCAAGGCCCACTTTTTCACAGATCCGAAAGAAGCAGCTCACTGGGCAGACACATTGGGTTCATTCGACCAAAGAAATCAACAACGGAGATCCCCACCCCGATGAACATACACCTTACTTCATCACATAGACTCTAGCAGAACTTTCCATTTGCTAACATTCTGACACTACTGCCATGTAACGTCGACGGAGCAAAATAGGAGCAAAATAGGAACTTGTACCACAATCAGAACATTTTCCTTTATGCAATTATTAGCTAACAGGAAGATTGAAGATCCTACTGAGGCCTGCAAGGGAAATCATCGATGTTATCCTATCTGGCTGACTAGCATCAATATTGCAACGCAAGCTAAATCAGAAAAGCACCTGTGCTACCTAGGATGACATTGCCTTACGACCGGGCTATCATTTGCTTATCTAGTCCAAGGAGCGAGCATGGGTGGTGACTTATGTTCACAACCACCCTTGTCCGTGCCACCTAAAGCTTGTTGACCACGAGACTGGTTTAGATACCCCCTACTTTACAGTTCCAGTTAAGGGATCAAAGCTCTCATGAGTTTGGGTATGGGAGCCGGGAGGGTTAGGGTGGGTTGGGGGGGTTGGGGAATGTTTCGAGTGTCGCCATTGTTCAGGCTACACAAATGTTATTTCATAGTATTTGTTCACAGGTCTGCAGGCCCTTCAGGCTATCAAGACGTTCAGGTATATACATCAAAAAGCATATTATTGTCATTATTACTATTTTTTCTACTTTTGCATAAATTTTTTTCAGATTGCAACGGCGCCCACCGGGAGGTTCGGGCCCCCATGATTAGGTGGTGGACCCTGGACTACTTGGATGGGTGGTCGTGCAAACTCATATCTTATGTTCAAGAATGAATACTTTACGTTTGGTATCATGGAATGTGAGGGGGCTTAATTCTAAGGTAAAACGTTCAATAATGTTTGATTACTTATCACGATATAAACCGCATGTGATCCTTCTCCAGGAGACCCATCTCCAGGGCTCCAGAGTGATGGCCCTTAAAAGAGCTAAAATAGCATACGCCTTACACTCTACTTACTCCTCCTATCGCCGTGGGACATCCATTCTTATTGCCAAATCGGCACCAATTTCCATTAAACGCATAAAATTAGATCCCAATGGCTGTTTTGTGATCCTGGTAGTGGAACTAATGGGTAAACCATACACTGTGACAAATGTTTATGTCCCACCGCCTTTCACAAAGAAATTCTTTGAGAGGGTGATGGGAACGATACTTGAAATTGCCGAAGGTCCTTTATTAATTGCAGGGGATTACAACACAGTCTTAGATAATTCTTTGGATAGATTTCGATGCGCTACACTACCCTCAACTCCTCTAGGATCCTTTCTGACCCAATTTGATTTGGTGAAGGCCTGGAGATGGAAACATGCGAATATAAAGGAATACTCATGTCAGTCTGATACTCATAATACTCTATCAAGAATTGACTTATGTCTGGTCTCATCTGATCTACTCAGTCTTATAGCCAAAATCAAATATTTACCTAGGGCCCTGTCTGACCATTCGCCTTTGATGGTAGACCTGGCCCTGAATACATCCTCCTCTTATTGGGTGTGGAGGCTGAGCTCATTATGGTTGGCAGACCAAGCTGTATTAGATAAAAGCATGGCAGACATGAAATCATACTGGGTAATCAACAAACGCAGTGCAGATGTCCCGGTGGTCTGGGATGCCTTCAAGGCCACTGCCCGTGGCTCTTTTGCAGCTGCCATCGGGGGGGCCCGCAAGGCGTCGCAGTCCAGATTAGTGGACGCAGAGGGAGAACTTAGAATGGCGGAAACAGAATACTCTACACACCCCACTACTGACACACATGCTGTTTGGCGACATAGAGCTAGAGAACTAGACCTGGTACTCCTAGAACGTACACAGAAAAAGTTACTATACCAAAACCAACGTATATTTGAATTTGGGGATAAAAACAGCCGCTTATTAGCTTACCTGGCCAGGCCTGAATATCAACCCTGTAACATTCCCAGAATAAAAACCCAAACGGGCGGGATGGTTGAGCAGAGTGAAGATATTATGAAGGAGTTTGTTGCCTTCTACTCCGCTCTGTATGCCACCAAAGCCCACTACACAATAATAGAATTGGATGATTATTTATCAGAGGTTTCACTTCCAAGATTGACGAGGAGTCAGGCTGATGAGCTTGACGCTCCGTTAACGACGGAAGAAATAGAGGAAGCAATACAATCTTTTGCCAGACACAAGACCCCGGGCCTTGATGGATTCCCTATCGAGTGGTATATGCAATTCCGGGATCTCTTAGTCCCACATTTACAGCGGATGTATAATTATGCCCTTAGAACAGGCCAGTTACCACCATCCATGTCAGAAGCATTGATAGTTTTAATTCCCAAGCCTCATAAAGATCACCTTTTATGCGAATCATATCGGCCAATTTCACTTATTAACACAGACGTTAAAATTCTGGCTAAAGTACTTGCCAGGCGCTTGAACGTAGTAATCACATCCAATATAGGAAAATTGAGGAAAAGGACCTCCAAGGTAGTATTCTCAGGAATACTACCGGTACATCGAGCCACACCAGAAAGGCAGAGGGAGATTAGGGAAGTAAACAAGTGGCTGAAGAGCTGGTGTAGTAAGGAGAGGTTTGGGTTCCTGGAGGACTGGGCCGACTTCTCAGTCGGTAACCGGTACTATAGAAGGGACGGACTGCACCTAAATGAGGAGGGTGCAGATCTGCTGGGAATGAAGATGGCCAAAAAGTTAGAGGGGTTTTTAAACTAGGCGATGGGGGGGAGGGTCCAGAGACAGTGATAGCCAGAGCGGATGATATTCCAGAGGGTAGTGTTGGGGGCATTAGTGGTAGGTTAACCAAAGCACAAAAACACAAGGTGAGTATAGTAGCAAGTCCTAGTTGCAATTTTGAAACACCCAATACGAGGACAATATGCGACCGGTCTAAACTATGTGGCATGTTCACCAATGCCAGGAGCATGGCAGACAAGATGGGTGAACTAGAGATACTGTTGTACAAGGAGGATTTGGATTTTGTGGGAATTTCAGAGACCTGGTTCAACAGCTCTCATGATTGGCTGGCAAACATTCAAGGGTATACCCTATACCGCAAGGATAGAGAGGGTAAAAAAGGGGGAGGGGTATGCCTATATATCAAGAATAATGTACAAGCGAATGTGAGAGATGACATCACTGAGGGAGCTAGAGAGGAGGTGGAATCCTTATGGGTAGAGCTCCAAAGGGATGAAGCTAAGGGGAAAATAATACTGGGAGTATGCTATAGGCCCCCTAACCTGAAGGAGGAAGTGGAGACGGATCTCCTATCACAAATTGGATTAGCAGCAAGGATGGGAAGTGTTATCATAATGGGGGATTTTAATTATCCAGACATAGACTGGGCGGAGGGAACCGCGCATTCATTTAAGGCTCGCCAGTTCCTTAATGTCTTGCAGGACAATTTTATGGGTCAGATGGTAGACGCACCAACTAGAAATAAAACATTACTGGATCTACTGATTACCAACAATACAGACCTGATCACAGATGTGGAAATACGGGGCAATTTAGGTAACAGCGATCACAGGTCAATTAGTTTCAGTATAAATCACACAAATAGGAAACATAAAGGGAATACAAAGACACTGAATTTCAAAAGAGCCAACTTCCCTAAACTACAAACCTTGCTAAAAGGCATAAATTGGGATAAAATATTAGGAACAAAGAATACGGAGGAGAGATGGGTTTGCTTTAAGAGCATATTAAATAAGGGCATTAGCCAATGTATCCCATTGGGTAATAAATTTAAAAGAGCGAACGAAAATCCTGGATGGCTTAACTCCAATGTAAAAATGCATATAAAAGCAAAGGAGAAGGCCTTCAAAAAATACAAGGTTGAGGGATCATCCTCAGCATTCAGACTTTATAAAGAATGCAATAAGAAATGTAAGGGTGCAATTAGGACGGCTAAGATAGAACATGAAAGACACATAGTGGAGGAGAGCAAAAAAAATCCCAAGAAATTCTTTAAGTATGTAAACAGTAAAAAAGGGAGGACAGACCATATTGGCCCCATAAAGAACGAGGAAGGACATCTGGTTACAAAGGATGGGGAGATGGCAAAGATATTGAATTTATTCTTCTCCTCAGTCTTCAAGAGTGAATCGGGGGGCTTCAGTAACCAAAACTGCAGTGTTTATCCTCATGACACAACACAGGAAGCACCTCCATGGTTAACAGAGGACGGAATTAAAATTAGACTTGAGAAACTTAACATTAATAAATCACCGGGACCAGATTGCTTGCATCCGAGGGTACTTAGGGAACTCAGTCAGGTGATTGCCAGACCGTTGTTCCTAATTTTTACAGACAGTCTATTGACTGGAATGGTACCAGCTGATTGGAGAAAAGCCAATGTAGCACCAATATTTAAAAAGGGCCCAAAAAACATCCCTGGGAATTACAGACCAGTTAGCCTAACATCAATAGTATGTAAAATCTTGGAGGGGATGATAAGGGACTATATACAAGATTTTAGTAATAAGAACGATATCATTAGCAGTAATCAGCATGGATTCATGAAGAATCGTTCTTGCCAAACCAATCTATTAACCTTCTATGAGGAGGTGAGTTGCCATTTAGATAAAGGAAGGCCCGTAGATGTGGTGTATCTGGATTTTGCAAAAGCATTTGGCACAGTTCCCCATAAACGTTTACTGTACAAAATAGGGTCCGTTGGCATGGACCATAGGGTGAGTACCTGGATTGAAAACTGGCTACAAGGGCGTGTTCAGAGGGTGGTGATAAATGGGGAGTACTCAGAATGGTCAGGGGTGGGTAGTGGGGTTCCCCAGGGTTCTGTGCTGGGACCAATCCTATTTAATTTGTTCATAAACGATCTGGAGGATGGGATAAACAGTTCAATCTCTGTATTTGCAGACGATACTAAGCTAAGCAGGGCAATAACTTCTCCGCAGGATGTGGAAACCTTGCAAAAAGACCTGAACAAATTAATGGGGTGGGCGACTACATGGCAAATGAGGTTCAATGTAGAAAAATGTAAAATAATGCATTTGGGTGGCAAAAATATGAATGCAATCTATACACTGGGGGGAGAACCTCTGGGGGAATCTAGGATGGAAAAGGACCTGGGGGTCCTAGTAGATGATAGGCTCAGCAATGGCATGCAATGCCAAGCTGCTGCTAATAAGGCAAACAGAATATTGGCATGTATTAAAAGGGGGATCAACTCCAGAGATAAAACGATAATTCTCCCGCTCTACAAGACTCTGGTCCGGCCGCACCTGGAGTATGCTGTCCAGTTCTGGGCACCAGTCCTCAGGAAGGATGTACTGGAAATGGAGCGAGTACAAAGAAGGGCAACAAAGCTAATAAAGGGTCTGGAGGATCTTAGTTATGAGGAAAGGTTGCGAGCGTTGAACTTATTCTCTCTGGAGAAGAGACGCTTGAGAGGGGATATGATTTCAATTTACAAATACTGTACTGGTGACCCCACAATAGGGATAAAACTTTTTCGCAGAAGAGAGTTTAATAAGACTCGGGGCCACTCATTACAATTAGAAGAAAAGAGGTTTAACCTTAAACTACGTAGAGGGTTCTTTACTGTAAGAGCGGTAAGGATGTGGAATTCCCTTCCACAGGCGGTGGTCTCAGCGGGGAGCATTGATAGCTTCAAGAAACTATTAGATAATCACCTGAATGACCGCAACATACAGGGATATGTAAGGTAATACTGACACATAATCACACACATAGGTTGGACTTGATGGACGTGTGTATTTTTTCAACCTCACCTACTATGTAACTATGTATAGGGGCGGATCAAACGGGATTTATGCCTGGACGATCAACCTCTATAAACCTGCGTAGATTATATACTAACCTACAGACATCACATGACAGGACTGGTACTCGAACGGTTTTGTCGTTAGATGCTCATAAGGCCTTCGACTCAGTCGAATGGCCATATCTGTTTGAGGTCCTGGCCAAATTTGGATTTGGCAATGTCTTCATAAAATGGGTACAGCTCCTCTATTCCAAACCCATAGCTAGATTAAGGGTTAATATGTCTGTATCGGACGCTTTCCATATAAAGAGAGGAACGAGGCAAGGATGCCCGCTGTCACCACTACTATTTGCACTGGCAATAGAACTCTTGGCTGCGTTGGTGAGATCCAATGGGGAGATTAAGGGGTTGACGACTGGGGGCCTAGAAGAAAAAGTCTCCTTATATGCAGATGATATGTTGATATATCTCGAGGACCCTCAGTCATCTCTCCCAGTCTTGTTGGCGACTATCCAGCGTTTCGGTCACTTTTCGGGATTCCAGGTCAATTGGGATAAATCTCTTTTGTTTCAGATTGACCGGGAGTCACAAATAAAATTGCCCCCGGCATGCCCACTACAAATAGTAACCACCTTTCGATATTTAGGGGTACTGATCGAACACCCTATTTCCTCATATACTAAGATTAACCTGGACCCTCTCATCAATAGATTAAAATCCACCCTGAAAACATGGAATAATCTTCCTCTCACGTTATTAGGTAGAATTAATATTTTCAAGATGATTTACCTCCCAAAATTCCTTTATATCCTGAGTAACTCCCCAATTTACATTACTAAAGCCAAATTTAAAGAAATAGACTCAATAATTATTAACTTTCTATGGAAAGGAGGGGTGGTGAAGATTGCAAAACATACTTTACAACTACCCATTTTGGAAGGGGGTCTGGCTCTGCCATGCCTCCAAACATACTACATTGCCTCGCAATTGATGCACGCTCAATGGTGTTTTTTTCCGGAGGCCAACAATGCAGCTACCGCACTTGAGGCGGCCATTCTCACCTCATACGAATCTCTTCAAAACCTAATACATCGCATGTCACTTAGAGGGAGGGAGGGCATAAATATCTTATCTATGACCCTGCGGATTTTTAAAATTTCCAAATTACTCCCAACAGATTCCACAGCTGTTTATTCTCCCAATGCCCCACTCTGGGGAAACCCTTCCCTACCAGAATTTAATCAAAGGACTGACGGGGGGTACTGGTCCAAAAAAGGGGTGAAAACAATATCACACTTATTCACGGGTAACACATTTAAATCCTTTATAGAATTCCAAAGGGATTTTGGGCTTCCAAGGACGGCCTACTTCCAATACCTGCAGATAAGACACACAGCAGCGGCACAATTTGGGCTAAGAAATATAGAGATGAAATCCTCTAGGCTTGAACTCTTGCTGACTGACCCCTCTCATGATAAATTAATTTCATCTTATTATAAAACTCTGCTTCATTCCACCACTACCAGATTGGAGAGGATTGAGCACACATGGCGTGCAGATATACCTGAGCTGACGGAGGAAATATGGAGGGAGATTCTTCCCTTACAGGTCCCCTCGGTCATCTCCTCCAGAGATAGGGTGATCCAGTCAAAGCTATTGTATAGAGTGTACTTCACACCCAAATTACTATTTAAATTTAAAAAATTACCAGATCCTTTATGCTTGAGATGCGGTGCAGCTGAGGGTACATTCTTCCATCTAATGTGGGAGTGCGCTCCGATAAAGCGAATCTGGTCAGGAGTTACAGCATTCCTCAGCTCTGTAGCCAATATACCGAACATTTGTAATCCTCTTAGGTGTCTATTAGGCTACATTGATGATGAAGGCTTGTCTAAAAACACGCAATCCTTTCTAAGGATTGTACTGTTCTATGCCAAAAAAACAATAACTATGCACTGGAAATCCCACTCTACTCCGACTATAAAGTTTTGGCTAACCCTCATCAATCACGCTATACCATTGTATAAGCTAACATATGAAGCTAGAGGATGTCCCAAAAAATTTCTCAAAATGTGGAACTCATGGGTAAGCTCGGAGAACACTATAACACCAGATTGACAAGCTATAAGTGTTGTATAGGAATAATATACTGTAGCAGTTGTATACAGCCTCCCCTAACTGCAATAAAATATGATGTAAGACAATTCATACTGATGTATAATGCAAACCTATATACCTGTTTACCGGATTGTAATATGACTAAAACAATGTCTGATATGATTGTATGTCTGTGCAACCAATACTGATTTTGCTTATAAAAATAATAAAAAAGTTAACCTTTAAAAAAAAATTATTGCAGTCCCTGACACCAATGTTGGGGGTTATTATTGCAGTACCTGACACCAATGTTGGGGGTTATTATTGCAGTCCCTGACACCGATGTTGGGGGTTATTATTGCAGTCCCTGACACCGATGTTGGGGGTTATTATTGCAGTCCCTGACACCAATGTTGGGAGTTATTATTGCAGTCCCTGACACCAATGTTGGGAGTTATTATTGCAGTCTCTGACACCAATGTTGGGAGTTATTATTGCAGTCCCTGACACCAATGTTGGGAGTTATTGTTCCGGTGTTTGACACCAATGCCGGAGGTTGTTACTGTGGTCACTGACACCAATGTTGGGGGTTATTATTGCAGTCCCTGACACCAATGTTGGGGGTTATTGTTCTGGTGTTTGACACCAATGCCAGAGGTTGTTACTGTGGTCACTGACACCAATGCTGGGGGTTTTAATTGCGGTCACTGACACCAATGTTTGGGGTTATTATTGTGGTCACTGACACCAATGTTGGGGGTTATTATTGCAGTCCCTGACAATAATATTGGGTTTATAATTGTGGTACCTGACACCAATGTTGGGGGTTGTTACTGTGGTCACTGACACCAATGTTGGGGGTTATTATTGCAGTCCCTGACACCAATGTTGGGGGTTATTATTGCAGTCCCTGACACCGATGTTAGGGGTTATTATTGCAGTCCCTGACACCGATGTTCGGGGTTATTATTGCAGTCCCTGACACCAATGTTGGGAGTTATTATTGCAGTCTCTGACACCAATGTTGGGAGTTATTATTGCAGTCCCTGACACCAATGTTGGGGGTTATTGTTCCGGTGTTTGACACCAATGCCGGAGGTTGTTACTGTGGTCACTGACACCAATGTTGGGGGTTATTATTGCAGTCCCTGACACCAATGTTGGGAGTTATTATTGCAGTCCCTGACACCAATGTTGGGGGTTATTGTTCCGGTGTTTGACACCAATGCCAGAGGTTGTTACTGTGGTCACTGACACCAATGCTGGGGGTTTTTAATTGCGGTCACTGACACCAATGCTGGGGGTTTTTAATTGCGGTCACTGACACCAATGTTTGGGGTTATTATTGTGGTCACTGACACCAATGTTGGGGGTTATTATTGCAGTCCCTGACAATAATATTGGGTTTATAATTGTGGTACCTGACACCAATGTTGGGGGTTGTTACTGTGGTCACTGACACCAATGTTGGGGGTTATTATTGCAGTCCCTGACACCAATGTTGGGGGTTATTGTTCCGGTGTTTGACACCAATGCCGGAGGTTGTTACTGTGGTCACTGACACCAATGTTGGGGGTTATTATTGCAGTCCCTGACACCAATGTTGGGAGTTATTATTGCAGTCTCTGACACCAATGTTGGGAGTTATTATTGCAGTCCCTGACACCAATGTTGGGGGTTATTGTTCCGGTGTTTGACACCAATGCCAAAGGTTGTTACTGTGGTCACTGACACCAATGCTGGGGGTTTTTAATTGCGGTCACTGACACCAATGTTTGGGGTTATTATTGTGGTCACTGACACCAATGTTGGGGGTTATTATTGCAGTCCCTGACAATAATATTGGGTTTATAATTGTGGTACCTGACACCAATGTTGGGGGTTGTTACTGTGGTCACTGACACAATGTTTGGGGTTATTATTGAAGTCACTAACACTAATGATGAGAGTTATTGTTCCAGTCACTGACTCCAATGTTGGGAGTTATTATTCTGGTCACTGACACCAATGTTGAGGGTTATTATTCTGGTCACTGACACTAATTTAGGATTCATTTTCCTCCTCAGTGAGGGTTGTAGAATGCAGCATTACCAAAACAGTCAACCACTGAGGTATTATGTTACACATGGAATGGCCTTTCTCCATACAGTACAACCATGGGGCCCTGACATGTAATAACCCCAGAGAGGGGTGCAGATTGCTGTGTTTGCCCCGGGCTCTGGCTGTCCTGGTTGCAGTGACTGTCTATGGGAAGTGAGATGTCTCTTGTATACAGTCCCTGTGGGATCAATAGAGACCTCTTCACCACACATTCACAGCACTGCTCACACTACCGAACAGACTGTGTATGCGTGTTCTATTACATGCTTTACGGTACACCTTCTGCGAGACTTCGACCAATCAGGTCAGCGACAATAAACCTTTAGCGAGACCTCCACCAATCATAGGTCAGGGACGGTATATACCGCCTCCGCTAATCACGTGACCATAATCAACATGGCGGCGCCCAGGCTGGTAGGTGACTTGTAGAGGTCTCGAACGTGTCTCAGTATTGTCACACATATACGGATCATCCTGAAGATAATGTAGACACGAGAGTCTCAGCAATGTGCGGGATTTTCGCTGGGCGCCGTACCGGTTCTATAGAATAGCTGCGCACAACATTGTTTCTGTTTGCCCCGGTGTTGGAGGGAGATGAGTCGCTATTAGAGGTAGTACGGTACTCCATGCTGAGCTGGTTCTAGTCAGATGTGGGTGTAGAGGAGACCCCCCACAGGCAGATTTAGGTGTTTGTTGGCCATTTGTGTCCCATTCACTTCCTGTCCTGTGGACACAACACAGTGCACAGCTAGGTTCCACCTTAACCCCGGAGGGATTTACCCCCTTAATGACCAGGACATTTTTTGCGATTCAGCACTGCGTCACTTTAACTGACAATTGCGTAATCGTGCGACGCTGCACCCAAATACAATTTATACCTTTTTTTTCCCTACAAATAGAGCTTTCTTTCGGTGGTATTTGATCATGTCTGCCGTTTTTATTTTTTGTGCTATAAACAAAAAAAGCGTCAATTTTGAAAAAAAAATATATTTTTTTTTTACTTTTTGCTATAATAAATTTTCATTAAAAAAAAATTCCTCCTCAGTTTAGGCCAATATGTATTCTACTTATTTTTGGTAAAAAAAAAATTGCAATAAGCGTTTATTCATTGGTTTGCGCAAAAGTTATAGCGTCTGTAAAATAGTAGATAGATTTATGGCATTTTTATTATTATTATTTATAATAGTAATGGCGGCGATTTGTTGTTGGTTTTTTTTTTTTTTTTTTTTTTTTTTTTTGCGGGATTGGGGCCGACAGATTGGACACTTTTGACACATTTTTGGGACCATTAGCATTTTTAGAGTGATCAGTGCTATAAAAATGCACTGATTACTGTGTAAATGACACTGGTAGGGAAGGGGTTAACACTAGGGGGCGATCAAGGGGTTAAATGTGTGTTCCCTCAGCGTGTTTTAACTGTAGGGGGAGGGGACTGAGTAGGGGAGGAGACATATCGCTGTTCCTACATAGTAGGAACAAACGACATGTCTCCTCTCCTCTGACAGCACAGGGATTTGTGTGTTTACACACACAAATCCCCGTGCTGGAACTCGTGCACGCGACCGCCGGCCACGTGCAGCGGGCGCGCGTGCACCCCCCTCTGGCGGCTCTTAAAGGAATCCCGTATACATACGGGATTTCGCACAGCGGTGCCATTGTGCCGCAGTATATGTACGCGAGCCGGTCAGGAACTGGTTAAAAGTGATTGTAAACCCTTCCATATACCCAGTGAAGTGACTATGCTCAGGTGATACACAGAAATAAAAAAAAAAACCTCATACAAAAGTTGTACCTCTTTATCCGCAACGCTCTCTTCTCTACATCCGTTCAAAGTCCAGAGATTATACAGCTTGTCTGAGCTTTCAGAAAGTAGGGAGCTGAAGTTACAGTCTGCAGCACTCAGTGAGAGATGATTATTATTATACAGGATTTATATAGCGCCAACAGTTTACGCAGTGCTTTACAATATAAAAGGGAGACCATACAGTTACAATACAATAAAATACAAGAGGGTTAAGAGGGCCCTGCTCATAGGAGCTTACACTCTAAGAAGGTGGGGCAAGTGGTACAAAAGGTTATATCTATAGGGGTTGAGCTGATGGAAGTGATAAAAGATTGGTTGGAGGCATGATTGACTTCCATGAATGAGTTTTCAGGGATCGCCTAAAGGTGGACAGAGTAGGAGATAGCTGGACAGATTGTGGTAGAGAGTTCCAGAGTATGGGGGAGGCTCCGGAGAAGTCCTGGATACGAGTATAGGAGGAGGAGTGTAAGAGTAGGAGGTCTTGAGAGGAGCGGAGAGGACGGTTTGGGTGATATTTGGAGACACGATTGGTGATGTAGCTCAGGGCAGAGTTGTGAATGGCTTTGTATGGTATTGTTAGTATTTTGAATGTAATTATCTGAGCAATCGGAAGCCAGTGTAGGGATTAGAGGAGAGAGGGTTGGCAGACACAAAGCTCTTGGTAAGGTATATGAGTCTGGCAGCAGGATTCATGATAGATTAAGAGGGGATAGCTGATTGAAGGGAAGGGGCACACCCCCTTTCACACAGCACACAGGAAGAGAACTGAGGCTATCAATCACAAGCTGTGTGCTGGAGCTTCCTCCCCATCTGATTTGGTCAGAATCCATACAATAGACAAACAAGATATTTGGGGGGCACACTCTAAAAGATGGTGCAGCCATAAGATCGTACAAACAGAACAAAATATTACAGCGCACACATGCAAAAAAGACATTTACCTCCTGCAAGGCTATTTAAAACACCTGAACATTTTCAAAAATATGGGGATTTGGTCACATCATATGGCTATATGATGCTTAAGCCCACTTACTGCGACAAAGTACCCCAAGATTAGTGGGTCCTACTCTATACATAGAATGGAAGATTCTGCTTCTCTAAACTGTGGGAGAAATACACTCCTCTATATGAGAGAACTAAAGGACTCCACCTATAACACAGGTGGACACTAATAAGAGGAAATGATGAGGGAGTGGGGTGCTCCTGCCCAAAAAAAATTTCAGAATCCATATAATAGACCAAGATTTGGGGGGCACACCCTAAAAGATGCATTAAAGATGGTGCAGCCATAAGACCATACAAACAGCACCCCACTCCCTCATCACTGCCCACCTATGTCATAGGTTGAGACCTCAATATTCTCCCATTTAGAAGAGTGTAGCTCTCATGGTTCAGAGATGCAGGATCTCCCATTCTATGGATAGTGTAGGACCCACTAATCATGGGGTACTTTGTCGCAGTAAGTGGGCTTAAGAACGATATAGCAATATGGTGTGACCAAATCCCCATATTTTTTTAAAAATGTTTAGGTGTTTTAAATAGCCTTGCAGGAGGTAAATGTCTTTTTTGCATGTGTGCGCTGTAATCTTTTGTTCTGATATCTACACATGTCGCAAGGTAATTCTCGCTTCCTCAGGAGAGGTGCAGGTAGGTATCTGGAGATAAAAATGAATGATAACAAAAGGGGGAGGTAGGGGTAGTAGGGGGAAAGGGCAGGAGGAGAGCCATGTATGTATGAATATATCTCAATATCTGTAACTTACAGGTAGTGCCAAATGCTGGTCAACTCTCTCCGGAAAGGTAGTCTGGTTGGATAAAGAAGGCACGCTTATGTGTAGCAATATACTATATATGGTAACATACAGAGGGTCTCCCCCGGGCGTGTCCAGAAGTCCACTCCTTTTCCCCATGGGAGCTGTGAAGGGGCGGGGAAATGGTAACAACGTGGTGTGTTCACAGATCTGACATCCTGGCGGTCAATGTAAATATAACCAAAGGAAAGAAAAAACGCCAAACACCTGATAACATAATAGTGTTGTTTAATATATGGGTAAAAAATGCACTAATGACAAGGAGGAAAAAAATTGATGAAATCATAAAAAGTGTATGTGTGTCACCAATAAAGATAGAAAAATCCCAATATGTGACGAAATAAACACAACAATGATGGGGATACCTTGATAGTAAGGAGGTAACCGATAAGGTGTGTATAGGATAGTAGTAATAGGGCATGTTAAGTGTAGCAAACTCTAATATCTATTAAACACATACCTGGTCCACAGTTGCTGAAAGTTGTACATATTTATATATGTGGTAGTAGTATTCCATTAATTCATAAAAGTGCAAAGCGTGGTCAAGTATATATGTATATATGTGCCAGTGACAGCGGACGGGTGTGGCTAAAATTAGCCCTCAATATATAAAATTAATTGGCATAGAAATGCTATCTAAACATTAATCAGGTAAATTAATGAGTGAAGGTGCAAAAATAGTGATGGTGTGTGGCCCCAGTGTATAATGAAGGCTTCAAATGGAAAGGGGATTCCATCTGAACAAACAAAACACCGAACATGCGCTGAAACCCTGACCGCCCAACGACACAATCACTGAACACTGATTATGAACTGAAAAGGTACAACATGAATGTCAACCGTGGATGAACTTCACAATATGACTAATGGCCCGTACACACGATCCGAAGATCGTACGACTTTTTTCGCTTAATAGTCACAAGTAGAAATTGAATAGTAACTAAAGTCAGGAAAATTCTCGTACGTCAGAAAAAAAAATCGGAAGTGATGTCATGTGTTGTAATGTATTGTATTGTATTTTCGGACGACAACTAGACTGACTAAAATCGTACGATCTGGTATCATACGAGGAAAATTTTCGTGCGCGTCCGATCAAATAATATTGGATGAACAGTCATGATCGGCTCTCGAAAGTAGTGTACACATGATCCGAAAATCGTTCGATTCTTCCTCGGACGACAGTTTTCGTACAATATGCATGGGCCATTAACCTTAGAGGAAGCAAGACCAACACAGGAACAGCAGCTCTGTACCGCTGGAAGCACAGCACTGAACCCATGTTAGAGCCTGGACTAAATAGTCCTGGTCTCCAAATGGGCCCCGCCCTTTCAGCATCATCATGGTTGAAATCAACCATTGGGCTTGCAAAGTGTGAGGGGATGGGGCACGCCCCTGGATCCCCTCCCATAGTTGCGGACGATGAAAATCAGTCTCACCACGTAAGTACAGCTGAGAGTATCAGCTGTGCATAACTTGGTGGACCCTGCCCAGTACTGCGCAACCTCGCCGCCGGGGGGGGGGGGGCAGCAACATGATGACGCAGGACATGAGGGAGCCGGAAGCGTCGAGAGACGCTGAAGATGACGCCAATCCCTCTTGGCTCTAGGGGCGAAAGCAGAAGGAGGCAGAAACCATTTTAGCCAGCGCTGGGAACTCCGCTGCCAGGGGGAACAGGATGAATTCCCATGGATAGGTGTCACCCAACAAGAATTGCGGCGGGTAGAAGGTGGAAGAGGGATTGCAGCTCCCAAGGGAAATATGACGTGAGACTTGCTGGGACACGGAAAAATAAATTAAAATAAAAGGGAGGAAGGGGTGGTAGGGGGAAAAAATATTGAATAATAAAGAAAATTGCAAAAAGTGAGAGTAACCTGGAAACTACATAAAAAAAAAAACCATAGAAAAAAACATATATACATAACAAACATGAATAAAAATAATCATGTAATAAATGTACGCATAGGGTATTGTTGGCTCATTGGCTTCTTTTACATATTCTTCACCAGCTCAGGACTCTCTGTCTCCGGCCATCATTCCCTGGCTATGTCTTTGCCCGTCACAGTTCCTCGTCCTTAGTTACAGACACTAAGAAGAAGGTTGTGGATTTTGTGAGACAACGTGTTGCTGAAATGGAATGGAGTCAACTATGGAATCAGTGGCGAATCAGAAAGATGAATGAGTGAGTAGCCCAGATTGTTTTGCCTATAACTTCAAGGGTTATTGTATTAGGGCCGATTCATTACACAGATTCCTCAGAGCCTAAAGTGGTTGTAAAGGCAGAAGTTTTTTTTTTTTTTATCTTAATACATTCTATGCATTAAAGTGGGGTTCCCATTTAAAAAAAAAAAAAAATTAAAAGTCAGCAGCCACAAATACTGCAGCTGCTGACTTTTTTAATTGGACACTTACCTGTCCCAGGGTCCAGCGATGCGGGGGATCGAAGCCCCGCTCGTCTCCCCCCTCCACTCGTCGGCGCCGGCATTTCAACTGTGGGCGCCTGGCTGTGGCTTCACAGCCGGGCACCCACTGCGCATGCGCGAGCCGCGCTGCGTGCCGTCACTGGCCCCGCTATCATCTGGGACCGGTCATGTGTCCCAGATGATTGACAAGAGGGAGGGTGGAGAGGCGATCTCCCTTCCTGCGCTGTGGGAAGTGACGTCAGGAGCCCAGGCACCGAAGGAGGCAGACTACGGGGGACCCCCTAGCAACAGGCATTTAGAGGTGAGTAAAAAAAAAAATTTTCTCCAAATGTTTTTTAATTTTTTCTTTTAAAAACATTACTAATTTTTTTTTTTTCTTTGGGGGGGACTCCACTTTAAGATAAAAAAAACCTTCAGTATACAGCAGCCACTCCAATACTTACCTGAGCCCATCTCGATCCAGCAATTGTTGCACGAGAGACTCGGCTGTCCGGGACTCTCCCTTCTCATTGGCTGAGACACACAGTGGGCGTCACTGGCTCCCGCTGCTGTCAGTCAAAGTCAGTGAGCCAATGAAAACAGAGAGAGAGAAAGGGGGTGGGGCTGAACTGCGGCTCCGTGTATGAATGTACACAAGGAGCTGCAGCTCGGCTCGGGTGCCCCCATAGCAAGCTGCTTGTGGGGGCAGGATGGAGGGGCTAGGAGTGCTGAAGAGGTACTGCCCCTATGTATTGCATTCCTGTAAACATCCTCAGGGGGATAGGTAACACTGTTTTGGAATTGGGGTTGTAAAAGGCCTGTGGATTGGCATTAGGTTTTTTATCTACATAAACGATTGTTACATTCACTGCTTTCTTTCTCTTGTTTTCAGACGGTTCCATGTTATGGAGGCTATGCATGGTAAATTTGCTGGTGCGGCTTACTACACACAGATACATAAAGGAGGTGTAAGGTATGGATCGTAAACTTTCCGTAGTCTGTCTATCTATCTATCTATCTATCTATCTATCTATCTATCTATCTATCTATCTATCTATCTATCTATCTATCTATCTATCTATCTATCTATCTATCTATCTATCTATCTATCCTCCCCGTTTTGCCTATTTAGTGTTCTGAAAAGTAGTTCTCTTCCCATTATGATGAGACTACAACATGTTACCAACTAGGTCAGCTTTGTAGTCATCCTTTCCACTAGTCTGCATCTTTTGAAAAAGGGAAGTAGGATAAAAGGATCAGGTGACCTGATATTAGACGATTTTTATTGTGCATTTATAAATTTTTTTATTTTTTTTGATTGAAAGTTTTTAAATACCTGTACCAGGGGTTTGTCTACTAAACAATATCTTTATTCTGGTGCCTTGACTTGTGCTGTGAAGCTTGGCAACATTCCCAAATATAATGTAGGTGTTTTATTCATGCAGCAGTGTTCATTTTGTTCTGTGGGAATAACCGGTGTCTTCCTCAGGTTCCGTGGTCACCAGGACTGGGTCCGACCTGTTCAGAATAAGATTACCTTGGATTTTTTGAAATATAAGGATGTGCCAATAGAATGTGTGGACTTGAGTCATAGTGAAGTGAACTACGATGGCCTTGCCCCTATACGTAAGAGGATACAAGAAATGTCTTACCAAACTAAACAGCTTGGCAGCTACGAGGGCCACTTAACTACATAATATAATCAAAAGTGTGTAGACACCACAGTGTTTGCAGTGATCGGGTACTGTTAGTGCTACAGCATTCAGAGATAAATGTGTGTTTCCAACCTTGTGACAGTAGATTGAGGAAGGCTCTTTTTTGGTTCTAGCATGACTGTGCACAAATCTAGGTCTATAAAGACATGGTTTGACAAGTTTTGTGCAGAAGAATCCAAATGGCCTGAGCTGAACGCTGACCACAACCCTACTAACTAAGTACCTGTCGAATTAATTGGAATGTTGATTGTGAGCCAGGACTTCTCATCCAAATCTTTATCTGACCTCAAAAATGCTCCGTTGACTAAGCCTCACACACCATACTCCAAGATCTTGTAGAAAATCTATCCAGAAGAGAGAAGAATGTTGGGGGGGGGGGGGGGGGGGGGGGGGTGATGGTGCAACATCACATTATTGCTTATGGTTTTGGAGTGAAAAGCTTAAGCTGATAAACATGTGGTAGGTGTCCACAAACTTTTGCCCATATAGTATACCTTTCTTAGGCCCCATTCACACAGAGGCGTATCACTGCGTACCCCCCATGCAAAGCCATGTTTTCCCTCGTTGGAATCCACAGGTGTTGTGTGCATGCAGGCAGTCCCATTGATGTCAATTGGGGAAAAAAAATGTCACCAGCACACCAAGGATCTCCAGAGTGGGTCCTAAGATCTAATCAGCGATGATATTGTTACAACAGATTGCAATCTGCTGTAACAATGAGCTTAGGGCCTACTCTGGAGATACTTGGTGTGCTGGTGACATTCCTTTGCTCTGACTTGACACGATTCTATCCGATGGCTACCTCAGCACCCACGCCCAGCCATTTCTACAGGAACATGTGCAATGGGAATAGTGCATTGGAAATTGATGTTGATTGGGACTCCGCGGTTACCTGAACACAGCTTCTCCAACTTTGACATCCATGTGGGTTTCTGTCCCCGAACGCACGATGTGTGAGTTTGGGTCATGCACCCAAAAGGATGTCAAATTGGGAGCAGTGGCTGTGTCCATGCAACCTTTATGTCCCAATTGGCATCAGTGGGACTGCCCGCACAGATATGCACAGAGCACCTCTACATCCCTGTGCAAGGCCATGTTTAATGAGTATCTAAAGAAAAAACTGCATGGGAGATGTGAATATATTAAAAATATACAGATCATTGCCCAGAGGTCATCATTCCACAATATAATTGCAGCCAAAATATACATAAAATAATAGGAGTTCAAGGATGACAGCTAGGTATATAGGAGTAGTATCCCATTAAATAAAACATGTTTAATACAATAAGCTAATTAAAAAGTATCATAGTTATAATCGTAAAATCATATGAAATACATATTGCCCACAATGTCCTTTGTGTATTCGTCTACGAGTTTCACGGGGAATCTTGAGGACTATAACAGTATCTTAGGACAGGCAAGAATATATTTTAAAACATTATACATCTAAAATGAACAATAAAAAGGATTTACATTCATATATCATACAGAATCATGTATAACACAAGAGAATTAAGAATTTTACATGGTGTCATCGTATATCAAACATAAATCTAACATACTACAATACTTAAGTATTACCAAAAACCTGTCTGCAAAAAAAAAAAAAAAAAACACATTAAACAAACATATTGACACACAAAAATACCCAGTCAAACAATATATGCGATTAACCGATTACGTCATCCCAGGCTATGGGAAGGCATCAAGGAACTCCACAGGAAACAAAGGGTATAAATAACCACAAAAGACCCACCAGCAAAATGACTGACTAAAATTAAATCAAAAATATTTATAAACATGTATCCAAATTCACAAAAGCATTACAGACAAAAAATGGGGGTGTGGACCCTATATCTAGAGTCTCCATTACTCACTTCCTGAGATCATCCCCAATAGTTTGAAGATATATGGAATTGGTATTTAAAACTTTAACATGCCGGTGAGGACAGAAAAGACAAGAATTTGTCGACTCTAATAGTAGGAAAAATTAGCCCAGTAACAATACTACAAAAAAGGAAAACCAAATCCCACTAAGGCCAAAGGGTAATCCAGTCAAATAAAGCCATCATTTCCCAAGACTTCTCACTTCTCCATATAGATACGAAACAAATGTAAGAGATCTCTGTGACGAGGTCCCAACCATCCATCAACCATAACGTCCGAATCCTTAATCGTCTAACCCTCCTATAAATAGTCTCTAGGCCTCCTGAGGACCGCCCCACATCCACCATGGAGGAAGGTAACGCTTACAAAAGATCCAGTAGCAACTTCATATAATTGGGGAGGTCCTCTCCCCACTGGCAAGCATAGTCCTAGTAAAAGCTTACCTCCACCTCCTACCTGATTATGACTATGATGCGTTTTTTAGGAGATATTTGTAACAAACATTGTTTTTCTATAGGGTGCTACTCTTACTGTATATGCCTAGTGGTCATCCTTGAACCGGGATATATAACAGAATATTTTTGTGTTTTATATATTTTGGTTGCAAGGCCATGTTTACCCGCAAGGAGCAGGCATTGATACATCCCTGCGTGAACAAGGTCTTATGGTTTTTAAAGCCTAACTCACAGTTTCTGGTGGATTCAAATTGTTCATTTGGAAACATTCAGTATCTCTCTTTCTAGGGACCTGCTGCCCTCTATATGTATGAAGCCAAGGAAAATATAACCTGTTTACATCACTTCATGAAAATGTTTTAGAAGAATTTTGAACTGCGAGAATTTGAAGGTTGCCATTGCTGACCTCTCCAGTGGATTCTGTACTTTGAGTCACTGACCCAGTATTTGAGTTGGTGAACTTGGATGAACCCAACGGGTTAATTTTTTTATTCACATGCTAGTTCCAAATTTAGCACCTCAGGAGGTACTGAAGCCAGGGACAGCCATGCAACTAAAATTTTTAAGAGGTCAGCACTTGCAGCCCTTGTATTCTCTTCAAGACGGTTACTTCAGCCCAGTGGATGCATATGTGCTGTGTGTGGACGCCCATCCTACCTACCACCACACATATGCATTACGTGGTCGGTTAAGTTAAAATTTTTAAAGTTGCAACACGATACACATTTATGGGATGGAGAATTATTGAAAACTATAGAACAGGGTTGTCTTGGTATACCTGTCTTCTGCAGTGTTCTATTTTTATAGTTGCTTTGACTGTTATTACTTATGTTTGCGTTTACTACTAATTGGTGTATTCATTGCATTTTAAGCTCTCTCACCCTCATTGTTCTGATTCTTCTGCTGTACAGTGGAATTAGAAGAGTTACACTACCTGAACCTCAGCTGCTGTCCGTACATTGATGACTGGTGTTTAGGTCGCCTTCACGTGCTTGGGAATTCATTGGAAGTTCTCATATTGAAGGGATGTCCTCAAATTACAGAACGAGGGCTGGCCTGCCTGCATCACCTACAGTGAGTATACACTTAGAATCCTGTACTACTTTCTTTCCGCAAGATCCTATTAAATGAAGTAGTGCGAGGTAAAGCGATGATGTCCAAGCAAATCTCAGCTACTGTAGTTAGAAGAGGTACAGGATGGATTCTGCTGGCTGGATATGGTGCAATGCCATTTGTGCTGCTTTAACCACTTAAGGACCAAGCTTCTTTTTTAGATGTGTTGTTTACAAGTTAAAAACAGTTTTTTTTGCTAGAAAATTAATTAGAACCCCCAAACAATATACATTTTTTTTTCTAACACCCTAGAGAATAAAATGGCGGTCGTTGCAATACTTTCTATCACACCGTATTTGTGCAGCGGTCTTACAAGTACACTTTTTTTGAAAAAAATACACTTTTTTTGAATTTAAAAAATAAGACAGCAGTAAAGTTAGCCCATTTTTTTTTTAATATTGTGAAAGATAATGTTACGCCAAGTAAATTGATACCCAACATGTCCCGCTTCAAAATTGCGCCTGCTCGCAGAATGGCGACAAACTTTTACCCTTAAAAATCTCCATAGGCGACGTTTAAAAAATTTTACAGGTTGTATGTTTTGAGTTACAGAGGAGGTCTAGGGCTACCTATCGCGGCGATACCTCACATGTGTGGTTTGAACACCGTTTTCATATGCGGGCGCTACTCACGTATGCTTTCGTTTCTGCACGTTTAACTTTTTTTTTTTTTTACACTGTTTTAAAAAAAAAAGTGTCACTTTTATTCCTATTACAAGGAATGTAAACATCCCTTGTAATAAAAAAAAGCATGACAGGACCTCTTAAATATGAGATCTGGGGTCAAAAAGACCTCAGATCTCATATTTACACTAAAATGCAAGAAAAAAAAAAATTGTCATTTAAAAAAATTATTTAAAAAAAATGGCCCTTTAAGAGCTATGGACAGAAGTGACGTTTTGACGTCGCTTCCGCCCTGCAATGTCATGGAGACGGGTGGGGGCCATCTTCCCCTCACTCATCTCCATGTCAGGCCACAGGAACGATCCGACTGCCTCCGCCGCTGCCGACAGGTCCAGGGCACGGCGGGAGGGCCCCTCTCCCGCCGCCGATAAAAGTGATCTTGCGGCGAATCCGCCACAGAGACCACTTTTATCTTGTAGCCGGCTGAACACAAGGATACTGGGGTTATGGCAGCTAACTGCTGCCATAACAGCGATATCCGTCCTCAAAGTGAGGACGTATGTCAGCGGTCGGGAAGTGGTTAAAGGATACGTTTACTTTTTAAAAAAATCAAATAACAAAAATAAATGCTTATTTTTTTGCAGGTAAAAAAATGTGCATTCAATATTTTTTTTTCCTAGGAGCCTGTAAAGCATTGTACCCACGATCAGCAGATCACAGGTGCAATGTCCAGCTCCTATAGACTGTCAGTGTAGCTGTCTGCCTGTACCTCAGAAACAGGCAGGCAGTTACTGAATGACAGGAAGCTCAATAGACTATAAGAGCTTTACCGAAGAGGCTGACGGAACTTGTAGGCATCTTTCACAGAACTCCTTCAATTTCTGACAGCAGGTGCGGGGAGAAGATCCTCGGCCTGCTGTCACAAGTTGGGGGGAGAGCTGCTGGAGTGGGAACATGTTACACGTTTCACCATAAAAACGGGTGGAACATGAAACATGTTCCCAAAGGTGAACTTATCCTTTAATAATGGACTGGTTTTACCCATATGACATTTCTGTTCCTGAATGTTTGTTTCTGGTCTCTTTGGGCCCTTTAAAAATAAGTCAGCATTTGCATAGATTCTTTGGAAGTTGCAGCAGTAGATAAGGACATAAAAAAGGAGAAGTCGCGCTAGTAAAGTCCAATTTATAAACATTTGATTGTAGAAATGATCATCATCTCTCTATAGGCAAACAAAATTGTGGAATAATAGACCAGATTTTCTAGTATTAACACCACAGTGAGTTCGTTCAGCAAAGTGTGCCACCACCTTTTAGAAAAACTCGCTTACCAGATGGCAAGCAAAACCAGGCATGTGGCTATAGCCCAGCCAAGGCCTTTGCTTGCACAGAAGATCGTGGAGATGAACTCTGGATGGATGGCTGCATAGATATCTCCAAACACAGATGACGGCGCTCAATCCAGGACCTTTAATTCAGCGGCATTAAGCTGCTGCTCATTTGATTCATCATTTTTTTATTTAGTGATTCATTATTATTGATACATTAGCGCGTTTTTTCCCCTTTATTTAGTAGATAAGGACAGGGGCCATAAATGCTAAACGTGAGTTTCTTTTTCACAGCACAGAGCACCACTGAGGTATACTGTAAGCCAGTGACGTAGATCTTCCTAAATAATATATCCAATAGACAAATTATCAGCACTTCTTACAATGCAGATCGGGTACTATGTTAAGCATATAAAAAACACAAGATCACATTGGCTTTGTGAAGATTTATTAAAGTGGAACTTCACTGTTTTTCAGTCGACTTTTGACTATTTTTAGTCCTTATGCTGCTAGCATTAGTAAATAGACAGGAAGGTATACCATATTTGCTTGATTTAAACCTTTTTTTCACATTTCTTCAGTTACTTCCTGGTTTCCATGCCTAGGAAAATTATGTCATACATCAAAGAAGTCTACAGGAGGGGCTTTCTCAGCTAAGCACGCCCCCCTGCATGCATGCATGAGCCAAGGGCAGATGAATTCTAGGAAGTAAATGCTACATGAGTCATTTGCCCTTACTCAAGATGGTACAGCCAGAAATGCTAGGGGGGTGTTTTTCAAAGTGATTTCTCAGACATGGATGGGGAGTTTGCTTTGAATATTAAAAATTAATTAAATAGTGTTTTTGGTTTGTGGTGCTCATATGCAGTGTAGTTCCGTTTTAGGTAAACATTAAGTTTATTAAAGCAATTGTTAAAAACAAATATTTCATCAAACTGGTCTGTTGCTCATTCAGTAAATCCTTCAGTATCTCCTCAACAATGAAACATCTTCATGAGATAACTCGCTGTGGATGTACACACCACTCTGTGTGGGTTCCTGCAATGGTTGGCGCCTGTCCAGAGTGGAACCCCCTTCATCGATGCATGTGGAGATAATGCTGGAGGATTGTACAGGTAACAGATGAGCTTGGTTTAATCATTTCCTGTGAGTCTTTAAATGATTTGATGTGTTTCATAAGTCCAATGCACTCTTGTTTCCTTTTAATGCTGAAGGTACAGTGGATATAAAAGGTCTACACACCCAAATGTCTGACAAAATGTCAGGTTTCTGTCATGTAAGAAAAATGAAACAAAGATAAGTCATTATAGAACTTTTTCCACCTTTTTAATGTGACCTATAAACTGTACAACTCTAATGAAAACAAACTGAAATCTTTTAAGGGGCAAAAGTAAAAAGAAAAGAAAATAATGTGGTTACAAAAGTGTGCACACCCTCTTATAACTAGAGATGTACTGTAGCTGTGTTCAGAATTAAGCAATTACATTCAAACTCATGTTAAATAGGAGTCAGTACACACCTGCCATCATTTAAAGTGCCTCTGGTTAACCTCAAATAAAGTTCAGCTGTTCTAGTAGGTCTTTCCTGACATTTTCTTAGTCGCATCCTACAGCAAAAGCCATGGTCTGCTGAGAGCTTCCAAAGCATCAGAAGGATCTCGTTGTTAAAAGGTATCAGTCAGGAGAAGGGTACAAAATAATTTCCAAGGCATTAGATATACCATGGAACACAGTAAAGACATACATCATCAAGTGGAGAAAATATAGCACAACAGTGACATTACCAAGAACTGGACGTCTCTCCAAAATTGATAAAAAGACGAGAAGAAAACTGATCAGAGAGGCTGCCAAGAGGCCTACAGCAACATTAAAGGAGCTGCAGGAATATCTGGCAAGTACTGGCTGTGTGGTACATGTGACAACAATCTCCCATATTCTTCATATGTCTGGGCTATGGGGTGGAGTGGCTAGACGGAAGTCTTTTCTTGCGAAGAAAAACATCCAAGCCCGGCTAAATTTTGCAAAAACACATCTGAAGTCTCCCAAAAGCATGTGGGAAAATGTGTTATGGTCTGAAGAAACCAAGGTTGAAGTTTTTGCCCATAATTTCAAAAGATATGTTTGGCGCAAAAAAAACAACACTACACTACATCACCAAAAGAACACTATACCCTGTGAAGCATGGTGGTGGCAGCATCATGCTTTGTGGCTGTTTTTCTTCAGCTGGAATTATGAACAGTACCATATACTAGTCAATATTGGCACAAAACCTTCAGGCTTCTGCTAGAAAGCTGAACATGAAGAGGAACTTCATCTTTTAACGTGACAACGACCCAAAGCATGCCTCCAAATCAACAAAGGAATGACTTCACCGGAAGAAGATTAAAGTTTTGGAATGGCCCAGCCAGAGCCCAGACCTGAATCCGATTGGAAATCTGTGGGGTGATCGGAAGAGGGCTGTGCACAGGAGATGTCCTCGCAATCTGACAGATTTGGAATGTTTTTGCAAAGAAGAGTGGGCAATTATTGCCAAGTCCAGATGTGCCATGCTGATCGACTCATCCCCAAAAAGACTGAGTGCTGAAATAAAATCAAAAGGTGCTTCAACAAAGTATTAGTTTTAAGGGTGTGCACACTTATGCAACCACATTATTTTATTATTTTTTATTTTGTACAGTTTTTAGGTCACATTAAAGGTGGAAAAATTTCTGAAATTATTTATCTTTGTCTCATTTTTTAACATTACAGAAACCTGACGTTGTGTGTAGATTTTTTGTATCCACTGTAAGTCATGACACTGAAGGAGAAGTTATTTTGCTTTGGTGGCATACACCTCTTACCGCTGGTGCCCTACTAAATATCCCAGTCCTACTAATGGTACACATGCAACACTTGGTGCCCAAGTCCTGGCAGTTATCAGGGGGGTGGATGGGAATGGGAGTGGTAGGTGGGAGCACTAGTGGTAGCCTACTGCACAGAGGTGGTGGAGGTTGCACACTCAGGGAAGACATACCAATCAGTGATTCAGGGAGTTATTCGATCGTCTTTAGCAGTCAGAAAGAAATTTGACAACACTTTAGAGGTTTAGGGTTCTTGGGCCTGAAAAAAAAAAATGAATGTTAAACTCCATGAATATGTGTCATTTAAAATTTATGTAACTATAAATGTCCCTTAAAAATACAGTACAGCATGTCTGAAATGCGTAGGTTTGCATGTTTTAATGCCTAGATTTCAGGAGTTGCTGATGTCATCGATCTCTTGAGCTGGCCGTACACTGTTTAACCACTTGATATCCTTAGGCTGTCATATGACGGCCTCGACTTTCCGGGGTTATATCTGAATGATGCCTGAGGCTACAGACATCATTCAGATATCGGCATTTTCAGCCAGCGATTCCATACACCATAAGAACGATCATATCGGCTGTTCCGCCGCTTGATCTTTCTTACGGGTGGCGAAAGGGGACGTGCTTCTCCTGACTCACCTCAGCGATCGGTGAGTCGGAGAGCGGATCCGCCGGCCCCGGATGTTGACCATGGAGATTTCCGGCGGACCAGATGGTCGCCGGAGTCTCTATGATCGTTCGGAGGCCGGGCGCGATGTTATGACGTCACGCTTGGCCTCTGCATTCAAAAAAACGGCGCCGCCTCGGCTGGAAAGCGGTGGTCGTCTTTTTTTTTTTTTTTTTGATTTTAGGCTTCCCAGCCTAGTGGTGAGATGTGGGGTCTTATTGACCCCATATCTCGCTGTAAAGAGGTCCTGTCATGCCATATTCCTATTACAAGGGATGTTTACATTCCTTGTAATGGGAATAAAAGTGATCAAATTTTTTTTTTTTTTTTAAAGTGTCAAAATAAAATTTTTTAAGTAAAATTAACAATAAATTTTTTTTTTTTTTAAAGTGCCCCTGTCCCCGTGTGCTCGCATGCAGAAGCGAACGCATACGTAAGTCTCGCCCATATATGAAAACGGTGTTCAAACCACACATGTGAGGTATCGCCGCGAACGTTAGAGCGAGAGCAATAATTCTAGCTCTAGACCTCCTCTGTAACTCAAAACATGTAACCAGTAAAAAATTTTAAAGCGTCGCCTATGGGGATTTTTAAGTACCAAAGCTTGGCGCCATTCCATTAGCTTGTGCAATTTTGAAGCGTGACATGTTAAGTATCTATTTACTCAGCATAACTTCATCTTTCACATTATGCAAAAAAATTTGGCTAACTTTACTGTTTTTTGTTTTTTTTGTAAAGCATAAAAACGCGTTTGAAAAATTGCTGCGCAAATACCGTGCGAGATAAAAAGTTGCAATGACCGCCATTGTATTCTCCAGGGTCTCTGCTAAAAAAACATATAATGTTTGGGGGTTCTAAGTAATTTTATAGCAAAGAAATTATGATTTTTTACATGTAGGAGTGAAGTGTCAGAATTGGCCTGGATGCGAAATGGTTAAATTAGTGCTGGTTGATGATGAACAGCCCAAAATTTGCTCAATAGATGGCCCTGTCGGCTGCCTTCCACACCAATCCCTTAATTAAAAAGGTCAAAAAAGAGTTGGGTGGAAGGTGGTTATTGGCTGAACAATGTTCGCATCCAGTCCAGTCAGATGCAGCTGCTTTTCAGGTGGTGGGGCTGGCTGTAAAAATACAATAGCCGTAGTACTGTACTGTATAGTGTGTTTTGTTTTTTTTTTGTTTTTTTTTTCCATTCAGCCTGCAGGAAAAAAAAAGAATCTTTATGTGTATGTCCAGCCTAAGGGCTAAATTTTGCTTAAGCTCACTTTTACCTTTTTTAAGTGGTTGTAAACCCTTACATATACCCAGTGAAGAGACTATGCTCAGGTGATACACAGAGATGAAACAAATTCTCCTACATAAGTTTGATATGTCCATCTGCAGTCTTCTCTTCTCTATGATCATTCAAGGTGCTGAATTTATAAGCTTATCTGAGACTTTAAAAAAAAGGGGGGCGGAGAGCTGAAAATTCATTCCTCCGCGCTCAGTGAACAAAACTCTGAGAGCTGATTGGACTGAAGAGACACCCCCCCTTCACACAGCACACATGGACTGAGCTGAGGCTTTCAATCTGCTGGAGGTCCCTCCCCTGTCACCATTTCTCTCTTGGTGTCAGGAAAAATTGTCAAATCCTGAATCCTGCTGAAAGCAGAGGAACAAAGCAGCAGACAGAAATGGAATTCAGTGCCTTTATGTGACAAGCACACACTATAGAGGGATATGCTTTGTTCATATTTAATGTCTGAGGTTTACAACCACTTTAAGTCAATTAAATGGAATCACTAAAACCACATAAAAAAGAAAAACATACTTGGTGCTGGAACGAAAATGTAAGCGTAGGATAGTTTTGCCTTAAAAAGATGTGGTGTGATCTGTAGAAGTAGCGTAATTGTAGATGTAGTTTAATTCTGGGTTATTAAAAATATAGTATTCTATGTCAGTCATGCACATATGTTCTTTCATTAGCATTTGAAAAGGACAGAGCCAGTTTTTTAGGATCGAAGTGACACCTAGATGCCAATAAAAGTTCCCATTAGAGTAAACATAGATTGCCACCTTCCTGAGGCTCAAAGAAAACTACTAGTCATCTTGGCTACACGGATCTGCAGGGGGTATTCGCAAGGCCCCAACCAGTCTGCAAGCTTTGATTAATATCAAGAGATCTAAGGAACCTATTTTATCTCTCATAAAAGCTAAAATATGAGTGTCTGAGAGATGAAAATAATTCCTTTTGATCGTACACGTGATGGGTTATGTGTACGTGTCCTGGAGAACCACACAAAACCGCTATATGGCGCCTGATTGCAGCAGGCAGGCAGTGATTGGCACTGTTGCGATCGAACTGATGCGCTGGTATCGGAAATTCTATCCATGACCCAGCAATCAGCGCCGTTCTGGGCCACTTCCACTCTGGTTAATTCAGAACACAAAACCTTCTGTGGGCTGAGACAGGACCCCCCCCCCCCCCCAGGGTTGATTGGCCAAGGGCTAAAGTCCAGCCCACATCCATATTTCAATAAATTGGGTAGCCTGTGATATGGAGATCGTTCTTCCACGAAGCCAGTTCGAAACTGAGGAGTTCCCACATGTTCCAGTATGCTTCTACGAAAGGATAGACTTCGGTAAAGTTTATTTCTGTTTTTATCCCTTTTTATTTTCATAGCAAATTGCCAATTTGTGTTCTGCATTTTTTGTATCTTTTTTTTGGTAAATCCTTTTTCTTTGTATATCTTATATGCACTGCCCACTTTCAGGGTAATAAAAGATAAAATTAATAAGTGACTTCTGTGTACTAAGCTAGGACTCATATCTCTGGAGAGGTTGTTGTATTTTAGTGCCTAAGTACTCGGTCTAAATTACGTGCCAATCAGTATGCAATTGCACTGTGTGTTGGCAGATTGCATGCAGATTGTAAGCTAACAGATCTGCCAGACAGAGATCTGTGTGTGTGGTGGCTCAGTAGACCAGTCTGCGGACAAACTGTTGGGTGGTGGCAGGCTATCGTTTATTGTGTGTCTGGTGTGTGGGTGTGGGGACAGTGGGAAGAGTGATTTAACACCGGGGTTCAAGCTTGCAGAATAGCTGGAGGAACCCTAGAAGTGTGTGCTAATTGCTAGACTGCTCCTCAACCATTAGAGTGCACCAGATTGTATGTAAGATTCGTATCTGCCTGTGTGTGGTCAGCTAGCTGGATTGGAGTGGAGTCTCCCTCTAATGGTGGCCAAAGGTAGTGAAGGCTGTGAAAGTACCACAGCCAGTCTTACATGATCAGTATAAGTCCCCCTTATTCCCTTAGTTCCTCATATACCCCGGTCACGGAATGCATGTCGCGGTTAGCTAGTCGCCGTGGGCGTCCGTAATCCGTGACAGGTGCTATTTACATTTTCCAGTCTTCAGTGTGAATAGGCCCTCAGAGCAACGTATTGCGTATCGATCTAAGACACTTGTCCTTCTTTTTCTCTGCACTATAGGAATCTTAAGCATTTGGATGTTTCAAACCTCCCCAAAGTTTCCCACAAGGGTTTAACCAGTATCCTTCTGGAGGAGATGATGCCAGCTTGTGAGGTTGTAATGATGGACTACTCGGAAGGCCTGCAGGGAGGAGAGACTGGTACCCTGTCAGAAGTCTAGTAATGCACAGGTGAGAAGGAAGTCTACACATCAAAAGGGATCTACAGTGTTTATACTGCGAGTGTTGTGGTGTCAGTGTCTCCTAATATTGAAGCTGTGATATCTCTAGTAAGTCTGAACATTAGGATGTGTGCAATTCGTGTTTATTTTTCTGACTGTAAATTGTAACAATACATTTACTTGTGCAATTTGGCGACAGATCAATGTGTGGATGAGAAAAGCTTTGTGTGTTATAACTAGTCTCGGACCTCTTGGAAATCTTGTCCTATTGGAAGCAGCAGAAAACAATAGAAGGGACAGGAGGTGGAGGGTCTTTAGTTGTGGGGTTTCACTTGCAGTTGTTAGCAATGCTTTAAATCTCAACACCAGGAGCTTGACAATGATAGTTTTCAGAGTGGAGCTTCCATTGCTGAGAGCTATGTTCTACTTTAATCACCTTGTGAACCTTACCCAAACTTTTTTATCCTTCCTGTAATCCTAACACTTTTTTGCCTTAATCATAACACTATCCTTTCCCTATAATCCTGACACTAACCATCCCTGTAGTCTTTACACAATTCTTACCTGTAATCCTAACATAGACCCTCTCTATATTCTTAATGCTATCCCTCCCTGTAATCATAACACTTTTCCTTTCTAAAATCCTAACACTAGCCTTCGCTGTATTCCTAACACTATCCCCCCCCCCCGTCCTCCCCCTTAATTCTAACACTAACCCTCTCTGTTCACCTATAATTTGTCTTCCCTGTAATCTTAACACCAGCTCTTTCTGTATCCCTAACATTCTCTCTCCCTGTAATGCTAACACTTACCCTCCCTGTAGTCCTAACACTATCCCTCCTTATCATAACACTATTACCCATTGTGATCCTAACCCTACCCCTTTTTGTATTTCTAATACTAGTTCTCTCTGTGTTCCTAACACTATTCCCCCACCCCCCTTAATTCTAATGCCCCGTACACACAAGCTGACTTTCCGGCATACTTGGTCCGGCGTACCGGAGTCCGTCGGACAATTCGATCGTGTGTGGGCTCCAGCGGGCTTTTTTTTTCTCAAAAGTTTGACGGACTTAGATTTGTAACATGTTTCAAATCTGTCCGACGGACTCGAGTCTGGTCGAAAAGTCCGCTCGTCTGTATGCTAGTCCGATGGACAAAAACCGACGCTAGGGCAGCTATTGGCTACTGGCTATGAACTTCCTTGTTTTAGTCCGGTCGTACGTCATCTCGTACGAATCCGTCGGACTTTGGTTGATCGTGTGTAGGCAAGTCCGTTCATTCGGAAAGTCCGTCGAAAAATCGGCCGGACAAAGTTTGCCATAAAGTTCGCTCATGTGTACGCGGCACAACACTAACCTTCCCTGTTCACCTAATCAGTATTCTTCCCTGTAATCCTAGCACCAACTCTCTCTGTATCCTTAACACTTACCCTCCTTATAATCTGAAAGGGGTTGTAAATCTTCAAGGTTTGTCACCTTCATGCATTCTATGCATGAAGGTGAAAAACCTCCTGTGATGCAGCAGCCCCCCTTTTACTTACCTGAACCCGGTCTTTCCAGCGACTGGGACAAGCACACCAGCTCCAGCCGGTGTCTCGGGTCCTGGTTGGATAGATTGATGGCAGCACAGCCATTGGCTCCCGTTGCTGTCAATCCAATCCAATTACGCAGGGGGGCGGGGCCAAGTCCTGCTGTCTGTGTCAATGGACGTAGCAGCAGGACATGGGAGCGCGCCAGCACGAATGCCCCAAGGGAGAGCAGGTCTCCAACAGGGCAGTTGAGAAGAGGAGTGGCCAGGAGCGCCACTGAGGGACCCCAGAAGGAGGATCGGGGCCGCTCTGTGCAAAACCAACTGCACAGAGGAGGTAAGTATGACATGGTTTTTTTTTTTTTTTACCTTTACATATCCTTTTAACACTATTTCCCATTGTGATCCTAACCCTTTCTTTATTTCTAATACTAGCTCTCTCTGTGTCCTAACACTATCCCTTTCTGTAATAATCCTAACATTAACCCTCCCTATCCTAACACCAGCCCTCATTAACTAATTTTCCCCAATCGTCTTCCAGGACAGCACATGCGAGAGAAGCTCTCATGACAACCTGGAGGGCATGTTTGGGCTTTTCTTAGCCAGGATTAACTTTTGTTAATAACCTAGCTGCGGGACCTTCTGTCCCTGTCACCTTCTCAGTTTTCACCAAGCTCTCTTCTACGCCTGAGAAGAAGTAACTATCCCCTGAGAACTGAGCAATCATCTTTGGATCAGGCCTCCTATATTAAATTCATAATTTGTGACTGTATTTGTAATATTCCTAATGGTCTGCATTGTGACATATGCCTCATTTGCGTACATGGTTCAAGGCTAACATTTTAGGGATGGTGCCACAAAAACCTTTCTCCATAAAGCTTGTAACAAAAAAAAAGTAACGTACAAGTTGTCCCCATGATATGTTTTTTATTTATGTAGTTCTTCCTACAGTGGAGGACTTTTTCAGGTAATAGCACAATACCTGCCCATACTGAATACAACACTATGCCCTTTACACAAAGCTGTATAGTTAGTTAAAATCTGTTATAGTGTCTCTAATCTATACAACAGTATAAACCACTTGCATGACTGGTAGTGTAAATGGGGTAACAGTCCAGGTTGCTGCAGAGTAGAGATGAGCTCAGGCATGTTTGGACACAAGTCTGCACCTCTCTGAGCTAGCCCACCGAAAAAAGCTGTCAAAGAGGACTGCCAATCAGGGTGGCAGGGGCATTCCTCCATCCCGCAGCCGCATGTATACACACCCTCTGCATACATGCAGCTGCTGGGCTGGGAACTCCTCTGCCTCCTATGACTGTCTGCTTTGACAGCTTTCCAGCGGGCTAGCTCAGGCAGAATCGGACTCGTATCCGGATACACCTGAGCTCATACCTGCTGCACAGGCAAACAGGACCTTCATGTGTTACTCGCCCTGCAGCCATGTTCTTGTGTGGTGTTAAAGTGATTGTAAGGGGTTTTTTTTTTGTTTAAATACCAAACATATCATACTTACCTCCACTGTGCAGCTTGTTTTGCACAGAGTGGCCCCGAACATGCTCTTCTGGGGTCCCCCAGCGGCTCTCACGGCTCCTCCCCGCATCAGATAACCCCCTCGGGGAAGCGCTTCCCCGAGGGGGTTACCTTGCGGACACGCTCCCGAGTCCAGCATTCGGCGGCCATAGCCGCCGAATGTATGACTTGGCCCCGCCCCTGTCATTGGATTTCAGTGATAGCAGCAGGAGCCAATGGCTGCGCTGCTATCAATCTATCCAATCAAGAGCCGAGAACCCCGGGCAGAGAGACAGCGCGTCCCCGACGGGTCAAGTTCCAGGTAAGTAAAACAGGGGGGCTGGGGAGCCGGTCACTGCCAGGTGTTTTTTCACCTTAATGCATAGGATGCGTTAAGGTGAAAAAACACAAAGGTGTACAACCCCTTTAAGGGCAGTATTGCGTCCGGTAGATGCAGTATAATGATTCTCTATCACTTATACCCTTATGCATTACATGGTATGTTACAGTACTTAAAAAAGTCAATACAAGTATTTTATATGGCCCTCATGACAGAATATTGTGTAGAAATTTTAGTGTGAAAGTTTATTCTGTTACTGCTACAGGTAAAGTCTCCAAAAGTAGCGATCTGCATAACCTAACTTGCATCAGTATGACAATATGCCCCATGGTGCTGGAGTGGAGTCCGACTTCTAACATCTGGCAGGGCACCTGACATTTGTAAAATAGTCATGTTCATTATTTACCCAGCTTCTTTATGCTTGGTAGTGCACTTCACTGCAGGTGTACAGAGAGCTTGGGTATATAGCTGCTATATCAGCAGTCATATGTGGGGGAAGTCAAAAGTAAGGGTGTGTGTATTTTGGGTATGTATGACATTGGGGTCAATGATGACCTAGCTAAATACAAGAACCTACTGTCTGATTGTCTATAGGTATTGAGCGTATGTAGATTATTTTGTAGGATGTGAGTTATCACTGTATCTGCTTGGGGACAGAAGTTGCATGCAAATACAAGAATGTACTATCGGATTGTCCTTACAGATCACTCTAATGCAGTTTAGTATTAACATTAGTATACCAGAGCTGCAATTTATTGCTCAGTATGTTCCATAGTTGCCTTTGCATACTAACCTGTCTGCTAGGGAAAAAAGGAAAGTCCCAAAACACCTTTCCCTAGAGGAAAAGATGGTGGCCAGTCCTAGGCACATTCCACAGCCCTAGACCTTTTCGTAGTATAGGTTTTCCTGCCTTCCTTATTACTTCCTATAATGACACATTTAGTATTTGCAGAGAAAGCAAGAATTATCCTTAAAAACCTTTTTATGGCCAAAGAGCCCTTTGGGTTGCCATGCTGCGCAGACTGTGCAAGAGTTCTCCTAGGATACTCCCAGTCAGCAATTATCTGACACACCAGGGCCCAATCTTACAACCCCAAGTACCAGCACACGGCTTAGTGACTGAATGGCAATTTCCAAGTTAGAATCTATATATAGTGATCATAAGGCTCATCTATTTACCCTGTTGGACAAAGACAATATTCCTAACCACTTCCTGCCGACATGGTGCATATATGCGACCTCTCGGGGGGTAGACTTCAATGCAGAGAGACCGATATATGCGGCCTTTTGTAAACAGCTTTCTGTGCTGAGAGTGTGTGTCCTGCGCGCTCCTAGCACAGTCACCATCAGGAACCGTAAAACTCTCGATGCATACTTGCGATCGGGAGCATTTCCGATCATGTGACAGCCAATCGCAGTGGTCACATGACCCAAATGCCCGCCTCCACCTCCCGGCATTTAGAAGCTGTTAAAGGACCGGGAGGTGGCCACGGGAAGGAGTTAAGACCGTGTTGCTAGTAGCTTTTGGTCACATGTGAAGTTTCAGTGGAAATTTTGTTTAGTCATCGTGGAATCCTACTGTACAGTTTTCATGGACTCGATAGTTCGTATAGTAGATATGGGGGCTGCCAAAACTCACCCCAGATTCCCAGGGCTTGGGAAACAGTGATTTTGTCCCTTTTTTTGAAACCCATCATAGGATTGGAAGTAGGGCTGGGGAAAAAATCGATTTAAATCGTGAATCGAGTTGAGAGGTCAAATCAATTCAAAATTTAAGCAAATTGATTTTTTTAGATTTTTTTTTTTTTCACCGCGCCTTGTCTGCGAGGCCGGACGCCACGGACTAGGCCAAAGCCGCGGCCTCGCCTAAAAACTCCTGCCAGCTGCTCCTCAGGACCGACGCAGTGAAAAAAAAAAATTCAAATCGTGAATCGAGTTTTTTTTTAAGAAAATCTCAGATTTTTTATTTCCAGAAAATCTCCCAGCCCTAATTGGAAGCATCTTCTCCGTGTTTAGATTTACGCAGAGGCCTACTGTTCTACTTTAAGAAATGATGGAAAAATAAGGTAGCATTTTGGTACTATACACAGGATCCAAGTGATTTGCTAAAAGTAGAACCTCCCTGTGAGGGAGGACATTTCACAGGTCTTTGTCCTCTGCATAGACAGAGAAATAGTGGGTTGCCTGGGGGGCAGGGGTTAAACACATCCGAATTGCCCTACTCTCCAATCAGGGCTAAAGCTGGCCATAGTAGGATTCACCTTGTAACTCAATTTCTAGGATTCTTCCAGGACAGCCTGGATTCCTTCCCTATATTTGGTGTTGTATTGTGCTGTCATGTGATTCCATTAGTTATTTTCGATTCTTGCCTATAGCAAGCCATACATTAAAGAGGAACGCCAGTGTAAAAAAATTAAAAGTCAGCAGCTCCAAAAACTGTAGCTGCTGACTTTTAATAAACAGCCACTCACCTGTCCCATGATGTGCTCACCCCGGGCGTTCTGACATCTCATCTTCTGTCTTCAGCACCAGCATCTTAAGTGTGGACACACAGCTGTGAAAGCTTGGTGCCTACATGCGCGAGTCGCGCTGCACATTGGGAATGGTCCCATAGTCTTCTGGGACCGGTTACGTGTCCCAGAAGACTGCGGGGAGGTGGGGAGAAAAACTTCCACCTCCAATCGCCTAGACCAGTGATGGCGAACCTTGGCACCCCAGATGTTTTGGAACTACATTTCCCATGATGCTCACCTACACTGCAGGGTGCATGGGCATCATGGGAAATGTAGTTCCAAAACATCTGGGGTGCCAAGGTTCGCCATCACTGGCCTAGACGATCTGAGTGGGAGTGGGTACCTGCCCCCCCCCCCCTTCCCCAAAAGTTCAATTTAAATTTCTGGAAGAGGAGGGAGGAGGCATTAAAGCGGAACTTCCCCTTTTGGGTGGAGCTCCACGTTTAAGCAACATTCTTTCCTGCAACCCAAAGTAAATTGCTTGATTCCCCTATCAACACAGTCAGTATTGATTGGGGGAATCCCTCCCATGTAACTTTTGTATTTTGAGAGCGGGTTTCCTATCCGTCAGAAAACAATGATCAAATGTAAAAACCTGACAGGCTGGTTGTATTGAAGTCGATCGAGCACTTAAGTACAGGCAGCCTGCCCATACATTCATTAAAATTCGTCCGGTTGCTGCTGAAACGGCTGAATTGCGATCCTTCCAACGCCGGCTTAATACTGATGTGAATAGGTGACAATGCTTTTTTTAATTGATTGTGGATGATGTGCTTCCCCTGTTAAAGTGGAACTATACTCACCTTGAATTTATCAATGCGTCGTTCCTGGGAACTCACCGCCGGCTGCTGATGTTTTCTGACGGACAGATTCCGGGTCTTGATCACCGGCCACTGTCGTTGTCCTTGGTCTACTCTATAGAATGCTAGGGATCATTATTACCTTCGTTTCCTCCCACCATGCAAACCTTTTTTCCTATAAGTCCCTCCCAAGTACCTTCTTCAAACCCATGCGTTTTGCACTCCTGATCTCAAACTTCACCTGGTATGCACAGCTTAGTATATAAAGAGATCTCAGGGAATTTTGCTAGCTGAATAATTTTTAGTATTTCAGGGCACAAAGAATAAAATGAGGGCTGTTTTTATTTTATCAATTAGCCTAGAGTTCTTCTTTTTAGATGTGTTTAATGTCATAAGCGCCTTGCGGTCCTGGAGGGGGATGGACCTGTTAACCCATTAGTGTATTTGGAACACTTGTGGCTCTCAGAAACGCTTTCTACATCCGAGAATGTCATATTCTAGAAGATATGGCTTTATAACCACGGTGCTGAATAATTTAGTGCTGCTGAGACTTCTGGGTTATTTCAGATAATAAAGTTATTCCGGAGAGGAGGGAGGAGAAGAGAAGACAGGAGGGGAGTGAGGCCGCTGCATCTGCTTCTGTAATCATGTAAACAGGAGGAGGTAGCTGGCAGGGAGTGGCAAAGGAGCCCAGTCACCGAGTAGATGTTGGAATTATATCTAGACTGTCCCTGTAAGGTAAGCCATGCATATGAATGACAAAGAAAGCAGGGAAACACAATTTGTGTATCCCATTCAGTGCTTGCTGCCTGTCACCCAGAGCAGCCGATATGTTCAGCTTCCTATCCGAATGGAATTAACTGCCTCAGTGGTCACATTAGTGCTAATTATCAAATTAAACTAATAAGGACTGTAAGGCATGCAATCCTTTTTTCTTTTTTCTTGTTACTGCATTTAAATTTGTCGTACTGCAGTCCGTTTTTTTTTTTTTTTTTGGGGCATCTGCCATGGAGCTTGCCGGTTACTTGCTTTTCCCAGGAGATGTGCCAGGATGCTGTGATGAACGAGGTGGCTAATTGCCACAGGGAAGCATTCAAACCATCCTTTTGTTGTCACCGTAAATTGTTTAACATGACAAGAGACATTGATTGTACTAAAGATGACTTGCAGTAGGGAAGCAGATTTCATTGCATCGTTTTTTTTACTTTTATCAAACTTTTCTATTAATTTAAACGTCTAGAATGTGTCAGTTGGGAGCTGATCTTCTTGACAATGCTCAGGGGGTGCTGTTCGTACAGCCGACTCATGGGGGGGGGGGTCACCGATTTGGGAGATCTCTAACAATAGTCAGCCAGGTGGATATCGGGACATGTTTTCTGGCTTCTTTTTGAAAGTAGAAAATCTCTTTGGATTTTTGGATCACTGAGACTTCAGTTTTTGTTAGATGCAGGTAAGTTCATTCATCCAATAAAGCAAACTCTTCACTGCTCTAAAATCGAACCTCCACTAATGCTAAGAGTCACTCTAAGCAAGCTCATTTTAGCCTGTCGAATGTAAAGAGAACCTGTCACCAGACCATTCATTTCAACAACTGTTTTTTCTAAAAGGATTATTTGCGCCTTTAATGTATTTTATGCATGTTATTTACCTGTAAATTTATCCTGAGGCCGCTGCTGCTGGGCACTGTCATCTTAGATTTGATGTCAGTAGAGTCGGCAATCTCTCAAGTATCCCCCTTCATCCCTCCCCAGCTGCTGCTACCATAGATGGTTAGTTTCAGCCAGCTGGCTCAACGAAAAAAAACAAAAAAAAAAACTGATTCCTCCATCCACATAAGGCTGGCTATACATTACTTTATTTTTTTTTGTCCCCTTCAATCAGTGGTTTGAATGAAAAAAAAACGACTTGATTTTCCCATCCACACATTTGAGGTGGATGGAGGAATCCTCCCGCTAAGCTAAAGTGATTTGTGAAGGTAAATTTTTTTTATTTGTTTTTTATTTTTAAAATAACAAACATGTCAATACTGATTTGCTCTGTGCAAAAGAATTGCACAGAGCAGCCGCGAACCTCCTCTTTTTGAATAGAGCTGCACAGAGCGGCCTCGAACCTCCTCTTTTCGAATAGAATTGCACAGAGCGGCCGTGAACCTCCTCTTTTCGGGTGCCCCGCTGGTGTTCTTGGCCCCTCCCCTTTGTCCAGTGCCCCTCCCCTCTGTCCACTGACACAGACAGCGGGACTTGGCCTCACCCCCCGCTCCCTCGTCACAGGCTTTGATTGATAGCACGGGGAGCCCATGGCTCCCGTTGCCCCAGCAAAGCCAGCGAGACACAGACGTGAAGGGAGAGAGAAGCTGCAGATGTGCACGGCGCTGGATCGCATGAGGTCTCGGGTAAGTAACAGGAGGGTGAGGAGGGGATGCTGACGCAAGGAATGCATTAGGCCTCTTTCACACGGACTGTTCAGGTCCGCCTGTCCGTTTTTTAGGCAGACCTGAATGGACACTCCATGGAGGTCTATGGAGCGTCAGATGTCAGCGGTGACACGTCCGCTGACATCCGACCTGTTCTGATCCGAAAAAGTGTAATGGAGGAAAACCCTACCTTTCCATCCGTTTTCGAATTGGATCGGGTGACGACGGACTCTACGGTCCATCATCATTCGATCCCCCATAGAGGAGAGCGGCACTGTGATAGGTCCGTCCCTGCACAGTGTGCAGCAACGGATCTGTCATCTTCCTGCTCAGCGGGGATCGGCGGAGCGATCCCTGCTGAGCAAGCGGATGTTCACGGGGCGGATCATCACTGATCCGCCCCATGTGAAAGAGCCCTTAAGGTAAAAAATGTTTAGGCTTTACAACCACTTTAATGTATTCTGGCAAAGCGGAGACTTCACTGCTGTTAGAATACACTGATCAGTGCTGCCGGCTATAGCCCACAGCACTGATGGATGAAGAAACAACAGTCAGGCTGGTTGCATAGAAGTCGATTGGTAGATCGACTTTTGTACAACCAGCCTGTCAATGCATGGTTTAAAAATTTGTCTGTCCCTGCTGAACTAACTGAATTTCGATCCATATAATGCCTCCTTAAGCAAAGGAGATAAAGGAATGTCCCCTGCTGGGACATTGTATTCTGACAGCAGTGGCTTTAATGGGATAAAATCCGCCCGTATACATCCCAGGAGGCTGCAGGATCAGTAGCATGGCAGGCTATATCTCAAGCATGCACAGTAGGAAGACTGCTATGAATCACCAGGAAGTAACAGCCAGCTCCCAAAACCAAGATGGCGGCACAGAGGAACAGGAATACTGAGAATCATCTGCTGTGTAGAAGACAACACTGGACTTGTAGGGAATGGAAAGTATCTGTTTCTTTAAAAAGTCAGAAGCTGCAGTATTTGTAGCTACTGGCTTTTAATTTATTCATTCCCCTGTGAAGTTCCTCTTTAAGGGTGCTTACACTGCATTAGTAATGTGCATTATTGACTTTAGGGCATGAGGTTTTTATTTTGTTTTTTGTTTTTTATTATTTATTTATTTTTTGCATGCACCTTTTTAGTGCTTGTTAGTATGTACTTGTTTTTGTTCATTCATTATATAAAGTGTGGAAGAAAGATTCAGAATAACGGTTTTCCAAAGTGCATATGCATTAAAACACAAAACAATGTGGCAATTAAGTGGAGTAAAATGTATTGCAGAAAAAAAGACTAGTGCAAATGGTCCCTAATATTTAGTTTTTGGATTCCAGTAATGCTGCCCAGACCTGCTCAGTTGAGTAAAACCCATGGTAGAGTGGTACAAGCCAGAATAATGTTATAATAAATACTGATAATACTGAGCTTGCCCACTTAGTAAAATTTTAGTTGTAGGTGGCCCTTGGTTTCTTATTTGCTTTAGATACTACAACAGTGTCAGTTTTCGTTGTCTCTGCCCTTCGGTTGCATTTTCTATACTATAAATGGATTTAAAAAAAAAAAAACTGGGAGCATGAGAAACCTGTCCTAATGTCACAGCAAGTACACAGAGCCAGTGTAAAACCTCAGTTTGTTCAATTAAGCTTTTGGCAATAAAACCTGGAGCTGATTGGTTTCTCTGCAGAAGTGAGACTGATTTTGCACTCTCCAGCTTTAGTAAATAAACCCCATTGCATCTTTTTCTTCTTGCAGGGGAGAAAAATGACAACAACAAAAGTGTGTAAAAAAAAAAAAAAAAAATAGCTAGATCAAGGTTTGATCTATATCAGTGCAAGGGTTTGTGTTAGGATCCAGGTAAGGGTCAAAGGCCAGGGTCAGTAAATTTTGGGTAGGATTTTTTTTTTTTTTTTTTACCATTTTTCAAATTGGTCAGTGTGTTTTAGGTAGGATAAGATCCATTGTATCTTCCTCTTCTTGCAGGGGAGAAAAATGTCAACAACGTGTGTTAAAAAAAAAATAAATAAATAAATACATTTTAAAAAAATATATTAAAAAATAAAGAGAATAATAGCTAGATCAAAATCGATGTCAGTGTTAGTATTGGGGTCAAGGTAAGGGCAAAAGGTCGGGGTCAGTATATTTTGGGAAGGATTTTTTTTTTTTTCTTTTTGTTTATTTATTTATTTATTTATTTATTTTAAAGCATTTTTCAAATTGGTACTGGTGTCCATGTGTTTTAGGTAGGATAAGATGCACTGGGGGTTATTTACTAAAGGCAAATCGACTGTGCACTTCCTGCACTTGGAAATGCAGTCGCTGTAGATCTGAGAGGGACATGCAAGGAAAATAAAAAACAGCATATTTGCTTGCACATGATTGGATGATAAAATCAGCGGAAATTCCCCTCATTTCAGATCTACCCCTCAGATCTAAAGGGACTGCACTTCCAAGTGCACTTGCAGTGCAGAGTGGATTTGCCTTTAGTAAATCAACCCCATTGCATCTTTCTCTTCTTGTAGGGGAGAAAAATGTCAACAAACAAAAGTGTGTAAAAATAAAGAAAAAAAAACAGCTAGATCAGTGCCAGGGTTAGTGTTCGGGTCCAGGTAAAGGTCAAATGTCCGAGTCTCAGTATATTTTGGGTAGGATTTTTTATTTTTTTTTTAAAAGAAAGCATTTTTCAAATTGGTATTTGTGTCAGTGTGTTTTAGGTAGAATAAAAATAAGGCAAAATGCAGACTGTTGTTTCTAGGCTGTATTAAGGGTACAAATAACATACACATATGTGGTATTTCTATGTTCGTTGGGAGAATTTATGGATTGTTCTTTGGTGGTAAGTTATGGTAATAGCAAACAAATATACATGTGCTTTTTTTTTAAAAAAAATGTTTGTTTTTTTTTTTGTTTGTTTTTTACTATTTTGGGTCAGTTTTCCTTTGATAATAGAAACAACAGGAGATATATGCTACCAATTACCACTAAAAGAAATCCCATTTTGTCTTAAAAAAAAACAAGGTATAATCCACCTGCATACACAGTGGTAGTTGCTATGATATGTACGGTTTTACTAACACATGTCAAAGTTGCAAAATTGTGTTCAGACATAAACATTAGTTTTACCCTCAAGAAGGGGTTAATTTGCTGAATTCCAGAAGTTGCTATAGGAAACTCCTTCACTTTTCATTTTCTGTATTTTATGATAGCACTGTGAAGGTAGAAATACCATTTGATTTATTCTAAACCTATTTATGTGTTGTTTCCATTTCATCCAGCCACCAACTATGGTGAGATGCCGGAAGTTCAGCATCTCACTCATCGCTCTTTTCATGTTGGTTGCCCTCAAGATCTACATAGACTTGACTTTTACTCCTGCCCATCTCCCTGAGGCACCGTCCGTTTCTCCAGAACCCTTCAGAAGTCCTATGGTTCAGCTGGACTCTTTACGAGGTGATGAAGAGCTGTCTATGGCGACCCTTCATAACCTAGCGCAGAAACTGCGGAAAGCTGTAATACGATCAGAAGCTTATTGGAATACTGAGCAACTGCAGCTGCTGGACTTAAAGGGACCAATGGCATGGACATGCGGCAACTCCACAAGTGTACCACAAGAGAAAGTGACGGATCCCTATCCAGATCTCTTACAGAGCTTTCTGATTCACAGTCGATGCCGAAATCACAGAATGATTATTAATCAGCCAAAAAAATGTTCACTCAACAATACTTTTCTTCTTTTGGCCATTAAGTCTTCTCCACAGAATTTTGCTCAACGGCAGGCAGTAAGGGACAGCTGGGGAGGAGAGAGAAATTATGAGGGAAAGAATGTCAAGTTAGTGTTTCTCTTGGGCACGGTACAGGTCCCTGACCTCTCTCCTCTGCTGGCGTATGAAAACAGTCGTTCCTATGACCTTCTCCAGTGGGATTTTGTGGACACCTTTTTCAATCTGACTTTAAAAGACCAGCTTTTTTTAGGATGGGCAAATAAACATTGTGCTAGAGCTAAATATATCCTTAAGGGGGATGATGACGTGTTTGCTCGAATTCCCAATATTGTGCAAGTCTTGTCATTATTAGATGGCCAACGGCATTCCTCGCTCTATATGGGTCATGTCGTCAAGGCAGCCAGACCTTACAGAGACACTCATAGCAAGTACTACATCCCCCCATCTTTCTATGCTGGATTTTACCCACCCTATGCTGGAGGAGGAGGGTATGTTTTTTCGGGTAGGTTAATCCCATGGCTCTACCTGGTGTCACGTTTCGTTGCTCCTTTCCCAATCGATGATGTCTACACTGGAATGTGTTTCATGGCACTGGGGGTGCATCCCGTTGGGCATCCTGGATTTAAGACATTCAACATACCAAAGGAGGAGAAGACCAGCTGCTCTGAAAAGCACCTCCTCCTTGTACATCGAAAGAGCCCCCAAGAGATGCTAAAGATGTGGGGTCTACAAAATGAAAAGACGCAGCAGTGTTAATAATAGTGTTTGAATGTATTGTGAACATAAATTATCTTTATTCCTAGACCTTTTCTTTGGCAACTTTTGTTAACAAAGCAGTCTGCTCAATGGCTTTTTCAGTGGGAGGATACAACTTACCCCTTTTGAATGAAACCCGTACAAACAGATATGTACAGTATCTCACAAAAGTGAGTACACCCCTTACATTTTTGTAAATATTTTATTATATCTTTTCATGTGACAACACTGAAGAAATAACACTTTGCTACAATGTAAAGTAGTGAGTGTACAGCTTGTATAACAGTGTAAATTTGCTGTCCACTCAAAATAACTCAACACACAGCTATTAATGTCTATACCACTGGCAACAAATGTGAGTACACCCCTAAGTGAAAATGTCCAAATTGGGCCCAAAGTGTCAATATTTTGTGTGGCCACCATTATTTTCCAGCACTGCCTTAACCCTCTTGGGCATAGAGTTCACCAGAGCTTCACAGTTTACCACTGGAGTCCTCTTCCACTCCTCTTGTGACTCGATAGTGTTACAAGGTCTCAGGTGTGAATGGGGAGCAGGTGTGTTAAATTTGGTGTTATCACTCTCACTCTCATACTAATCACTGGAAGTTCAACATGGCACTTCATGGCAAAAAACTCTGTGGATCTGAAAAAAAGAATTGTTGCTCTAGATAAAGGTGGCCTAGGCTATAAGAAGATTGCCAAGAACCTGAAACTGAGCTGCAGCACTGTGGCCAAGACCATAAAACAGTTTAACAGCACAGGCAGAGGTGTAACTAGAACCTTCAGGGCCCCGGTGCAATAAACCATAAAGGGACCCCCAACTGGGGACCCCCATGGTGGCAGAAAACCAGGGCCCAGTCGCAAGTGTACTCAGAGTTCAGGGGTACGCTATGTACAAAGTGCAGAGTTTAGGAGTGTGTTATGTATAGAGTGCAGTTTTAAGGAAGCCCTATGTACAGAGTGCAGATTTCAGGCGTGCGTTATGAACAAAGTGCAGTTCCAGGGGTGCCATTTGTACATAGTGCGCCCCTGAACTCTGCGCAGAGTAAAAGGTTTAGGGGTGCACTGTGTACAGAATGCAGGGTTTAGTGGTGCTCTTTGCACAGTGTGCAACACCCACTCCCCAACTTGCCTGGCTCTAGTGACTCCCTATGAAGGCAATCCCAGACCCATCCTGTGTGGGTGGTACTGTTATACTTCCCTGTGTAGGCAGCACTGACTTGCGGGGAGATCATGCTCACGGATCTTACATTCTGGAGAGCCATCTCTGCCGTGAGTGTTTGCAGGGATTTGTTACATCTGGAAGCTGCTGAGAGCAAAGCTGTTTCCCTACAAGTGACAGCGGGGAGTGGGAGCGGAGGGTGAGAGCCGGAGGTGGCAGAATGGAGTTTTGCACATTCTGGCTGCAAAACTGGGTCACATGACAGGGCCTTGTGTTTGACATAATGTATTTATTGGCGTATAACACTGACTTTTTTACCATGAAAATCGGGTACAAATAGCGTGTGCGTGTTATACGTCAATACTTCAATTTTAGCTGCCTCGGAGGGGAAAAGGAGGGGGGCCGGACGAGCGCTGTCAGATTACATACAGCGAGAATCTCCTGTTTACTTGGCAGCCTCATTAATAGGAAGTCCTGTCTCCTGGGCCGCCATTGGACCACTGTTCTGTCTATCATAGGAGATTCTCTTTGTATGTAATCTGTCGGCGCTCGTCCCGTCCCTTCCCTGTCCCCTCTAGGCTGCAGGTGGACGTCAATCAGGCTGCACTGATGGCAATGGTGAGGCTGCTGCATTGAAGGCAATCGTGAGGCTGTATTGATGTGGATTGATGAGGCTGCAGATGGGTACTGACCCTTATTTTGCTCCAAAGTTCCTTATTTAAAATTTTAGTTTTTTCCTGAAACTTCCCTCTTAAAATGAATGTGCGTGTTATACGCCTGTGTGTGTTATACGCTGATAAATACGGTATATGATGTAGAGCAGTATTTTGCAACTCCAGTCCTCAAGGCGCCCCAACAGGTCAAGTTTTCAGGATTTCCCTCAGTTGAAATGGCTGTGGTAATTACTAAGGCAGTAAAACTGATGAAATCACCTGTGCAAAATAATGGTAAGCCTGAAAACATGACCTGTCGAGGCACCTTGAGTTGAGAAATGCTGACGTAGAGCATGCTGCAAGCAGATGTGCAAGGTACAGACTATCTTGTGTCTACAGGTACAGCTATAACAGGGTTATGCCATGCTCACACTATAGATTACACAGTGCATGATGTGACTATACTGAACACAACTATGCAGACTTTACTATGCCCACCATACACATCCTATATGGACTTTACACTGTGTTCACATGATGTGCAGACTGCATGCAGTACACATAACACACAGTCTTATGCCCACAGCTCCCCATATACAGACATCTCAGCCCAGGAGGGAAGGTTAAGGCATAGACCCTCTGTGGCTGTGCCCACACTCAGCAGATGTCTCTGTCTGATTGGCTCTTTAGCCCACACTGAATACTAATTGCATTGAGAATGGCCCTGCTACAAGTCTGACTGCATTAAGACCTACTCTCCCACAAATATGGACATTAGCAAGCGTTCCAGTCTGCTACCGATAACTCTCAGCACTTAGTGTATTCTGATGAGGTCAGTAGGAGAACACCAACCTTGTGAGAAAACGAACAAATTGATTATATAAAGAGTAATTAAATGCACTCACAAACATCCTTTGCAGGGCCACTGAAAAGCGCTTTATTCCAGCTCAGCTTGTGAGTGCATTTTATTACTCTAGCATAATAAATGTAATTGTTGTTTTATCACACAAGGTTCTCTCTCTCTCTGGGCTAGGCTTTCCCAGTCTGAAATATTTTTTTAAGAAAGTACTCAGGAATGAAAGCATCCATAGTTTTTCCGGTACAAGCTTACTCCAAAGTAAACTTATTTAAACTTGGGCAATTCAAAACGTAGTATATGATCAAAATATGCACAATAGATGTCACAAAGGTTAACAGATCCAGAGATAGAAGCAGCTAAAGTTACAGCCAAATCTTGATGTTTCTTGTATGTGCTTGGCCACATCTATTCCTGCCGCCCTATTGGTGCTTTAATGTGTTGGGCAGGCTCTTCACCAATAGAAGTGTTTGAGGAAAGGCAAAGCTAAGCTTGCCATTTACAGAAGTCAAGTTTCACTCACAGTATAACTTCAGCTGCCTATATCTGTTGGAATTATAAAGACAATATGTCTGTCTTACACAATGGAAGTGATGTATTAGTTCATTTAGTAGGACCATTGAGGTAGATTTAGATGTGCGTCTTAATCTGCATTTCCTTTGAATCATGATCCGTGATTGTACTTCAGAGGCTACAGATAGGAGGTGAGGAATCGATGTGACACCTCCTCATCACCTGTTTTAACCCCATTTTTGCTGATGAAAATAAGTTTCAAAGCCACAGTCAGTGTGACTAAGGGGGGGGGGGGGTCAGTTGTCTCAACCACGCATTTCTGCTGTCCCCCAACAACACATCTGAATGAAGCCTTAGGCATACCGAAGTGCACTTACTGTTACTAAATGACAGACACTTGGAAATACATTGGTATAATTAAAGGATAATTGTTGTTTTGCGAGACAGGCAGCACATACAGTGGGAAGAACAAGTATTTGATACACTGCCGATTTTGCAGGTTTTCATACTTACAAAGCATGTCGAGGTCTGTAATTTTTATCATAGGTACTTTTCAACTGCGAAAGACGGAGATCATACAGAGATCATACATTTCCTGTAGTTCTTGACCAGGTTTGCACACACTGCAGCAGGGATTTTGGCCCACTCCTCCATACAGACCTTCTCCAGATCCTTCAGATTTCGGGGCTGACGCTGGGCAATACGGACTTTCAGCTCCCTCCAAAGATTTTCTATTGGGTTCGGCCTGGAGACTGGCTAGGCCACTCCAGGACCTTGAGATGCTTCTTATGGAGCCACTCCTTAGTTGCCCTGGCTGTGTGTTTCGGGGTCGTTGTCATGCTGGAAGACCCAACCACGACCCATCTTCAATGCTCTTACTGAGGGAAGGAGGTTGTTGGCCAAGATCTTGTGATACATGGCCCCATACATCCTCTCTTCAATACGGTGCAGTCGTCCTTTCCCCTTTGCAGAAAATCAGCCCCAAAGAATGATGTTTCCACCTCCATGCTTTACGGTTGGGATGGTGTTCTTGGGGTTGTACTCATCCTTCTTCCTCCAAACACGGTGAGTGGAGTTTAGACAAAAAAGCTCTATTTTTGTCTCATCAGACCACATGACCTTCTCTCATTCCTCCTCTGGATCATCCAAATCGTTATTGGTAAACTTCAGACGGGCCTGGACATGTGCTGGCTTGAGCAGGGGGACCTTGCGTGCGCTGCAGGATTTTAATCCATGATGGCGTAGTGTGTTACTAATGGTTTTCTTTGAGACTGTGGTCCCAGCTCTCTTCAAATAATTGACCAGGTCCTGCCATGTAGTTCTGGGCTGATCCCTCACCTTCCTTATGATCATTAATGCCCCACGAAGTGAGAGCTTTCATGGAGCCCCAGACCGAGGGAGATTGACCGTCACCTTGAACTTCTTCATTTTCTAATAACTGCGCCAACAGTTGTTGCCTTCTCACCAAGCTGCTTGCATATTGTCCTGTAGCCCATCCCGGCCTTGTGCAGGTCTACCATTTTATCCCTCATGTCCTTACACAGCTCTCTGGTCTTGGCCATTGTGGAGAGGTTGGAGTCTGTTTGATTGAGTATGTGGACAGGTGTCTTTTATACAGATAACTAGCTCAAACAGGTGCAGTTAATACAGGTAATGAGTGGAGAACAGGAGGGCTTCTTAAAGAAAAAATAACAGGTCTGTGAGAGCTGGAATTCTTACTGGTTGGTAGGTGATCAAATACTTATGTCATGCAATAAAATGCAAATAAATTATTTAAAAATCATACAATGTGATTTTCTGGATTTTTGTTTTAGATTCCGTAGCTCACAGTTGAAGAGTACCTATAATAAAAATTACAGATCTCTACATGCTTTGTAAGTAGGAAAACCTGCAAAATCAGCAGTGTATCAAATACTTGTTCTCCCCACTGTATACTGACACATTTAAATGGGTACCTTTTGCAGTAGAAGAGTTTCTTCCTCTTGCACAGCCTGGGCCATGTTGGTGCAATATATATACTCTATAACAGTGGTTCTCAACCCTGTCCTCAAGTACCCCCAACAGGTCATGTTTTGGGAATTTCTCTTAGATAAAATAGCTTCCCAAAATACCAAGCCAATGACTCTGATTTAAAGCGCCTGTGCTAGATAAAGGAAAGCCTGCAAACATGGCTTGTTGGGGGTACTTGAGGACAGGGTTGAGAACCACTGCTCTGCAGCAGGGGTGCTCAACCTTTTGAAGAATGAGAGCCACTTAAAGCAGAGTTCCACCCAAAAGTGGAAGCTCCGCTTATCTCTCCCAGCCCCCCCCCCCCCCCATCCGGTGCCACATTTGGCACCTTTCGAGGGGGGAACCAATACCTGTTTTTGACAGGTACCCATCCCCACTTCAGTTGGTCCCCCTCCTCCTTTCCCCTGCCGGGCCATTCAGAAAGTGCGACTCACTTTGCGCGTGCACAGTAGGGAATCAGGTGTGATGCCGCAAGGCTTCCCTGCCGGGTTCCCTTACCAGCAGTGGCGGGGGCAGCACCCTAGAGCCAATGGAAACATCGGCTGGGGTGCTGACATCCCTTTTTCATGGATGCAAAACACACCGGAAACGCCAAAAACGTGGTAAAAACGCATATGTGCATATATACGGAGCAATATTTATGTAGCCTAAGGGGTTGATTTACTAAAGGCAAGAAGACTGTGCACTCTGCAAGTGCAGTTGCTCCAGGTCTTTGTAAATGAGCAGCTCTGCTGGCTTCCATTATCCAATCATGTGCAAGCAAAAATGCTGTTTTTTTTTATTTTCCATGCACGTGATTGGGTATTCTTTGCAAAGTGAAGATTTACCTAATTTACTAAGACCTGGAGCAACTGCCCCTTGCAAAGTGCACAGTCTATTTCCCTTTAGTAAATCAACCCCTAAGTGATTTGGTAACTGCTCGCAGGGCCACAATGAACTAAGGGGTTTTACTGCTCCCCAAACCGCAAATGTAAACAAGCTCTTACTGTCCTGTGGCCCTATAAGGCTGCTTTCACACTGATGCACTGCGGGTACAGCATAGTCCGCCTGTGGGTTAGCTGCGCCTTACCATAGACTTCTATTACAACTTGCAAGTTTGGTGCACTTTCAGAAGACCGGTCAAAACCAGCAGAATATAAGTCTATAGATGGTGCAAATTTTTTTCCTACAGCTACAGTATTGACAGGGGAATCCCTCCAGCTGAGCAATTGTCTTCTTCTGGTGGTGGCGGGGAGAACCATCCCCACCGGGAGAAAACAGTAAGTATCACTAGCGGCTATAGCAGCTGCTTGTGATAATTAGGGATGGGCCGAACACCCCCCGATTCGGTTCGCACCAGAACATACCGAACAGGTAAAAAATATGGCAGAGCACACAAACACCGTTAAAGTCTATGGGACACGAACATGAATAATCAAAAGTGCTCATTTTAAAGGCTTATATGCAAGTTATTGTCATAAAAAGTGTATGGGGACCCGAGTCCTGCCCCAGGGGACATGTACCAATGCAAAAAAAAGTTTTAAAAATGGACGTTTTTTCGGGAGCAGTGATTTTAATAATGCTTAAAGTGAAACAATAAAAGTGAAATATTCCTTTAAATTTCATACCTGGGGGATGTCTATAGTATGCCTGTAAAGTGGCGCATTTTTCCCATGTTTAGAACAGTCCCTGCACAAAATGACATTTCTAAAGGAAAAAAAGTAATTTAAAAGTATTGGCTATAATGAATTGTCGGGTCCCAGCAAAAAAGATAAAAGTCATTGAAAAAAACAGCATGGGATCCCCCACAGTCCCTTACCAGGCCCTTTGGGGCTCCATCGACGGACCGAAGAATGAAAAAAAAAAAACCCGCAGGCCACCACCGATCCACCTCCATGGGAGGCACCCACCATATGACGCGTCCTCGCAGGTGACAGTTCCTTTATAACTGAGGGCGGTCGCGGAGTGAGAGTATTAAAAAGTACTAGTGGCTATAATGAATTGCCGTGTCCTGGCAATACAGATAAAAGTCATTGAAAAAAACGACATGGGATCCCCCACAGTCCATTACTAGGCCCTTTGGGTCTGGTATGAATATTAAGGGGAACCCCTAACCAAAATGTTAAAAAAAATTGCGTGGGGGTCCCCCCAAATTCCATACCAGGCCCTTCAGGTCTGGTATGGACAGTAAGGGGAACCCTGTGCCAAATGTTTTTTAAAAATGGCGTAGGGGTCCCCCTCAAAATCCATACCAGACCCTTCAGGTCTGATATGGATTTTAAGGGGAACCCTCACCAAAATGTAAAAAAAAAATGGTGTGGGGGTCCCCCCAAAAATCCATACAAGACTTTTATCCGAACACTCAACCTGGCAGGCCGCAGGAAAAGAGGAGGGGAGGAGAGCGCCCCCCCTTCCTTAACCGCACCAGGCCACATGCCCTCAACATGGGGAGGGTGCTTTGGGGTAGCCCCCCAAAACGCCTTGTCCCCATGTTGATGGGGACAAGGGCCTCATCCCCACAACTCTTGCCCAGTGGTTGTGGGGTGCTTATCGGAATCTGGAAGCCCCCCTTAAGAGGACCCCCAGATCCCGGAACCCCCCACGTTTGAAATGGTAACGGGTACATTGTATGTTCTAATAGGGGAATGGCGCTGTTCACAAACAATTAAAATAAAAAAGTAAATTCTAAAAAATGGAAAAAATAAATAAAAATATGTAAAATGTGTGCACCAAAGTCCACAACAATCTTGGTGAGAAATCCTGCAAAAATGCTACAACCTATACCAGTGTGTATATCATATGGGATGTGGGTGTACAAGTCACCAACATTAGTAAAAAATGGAAATAAACATGAAGAACATAAAAAACATGAAAAATTGATATGAGTGACACTAAAAAATATCCACATTTAAAAATCCCACTTACGTGCCCAGTGCCATAAAAAATAATAAACCAGGTGACATAAAAAATATTAAGCAACTGTAATTCCCTCTGATATTAACCGTAAAAATCAGAAGATGTGAATGCTAAAAATATATATATGATAAATGGATGTGCAACAATCAAAAGATTAATTAATTCGTGGATGTGTGCAACCAAAAAATGTGTAATATTTTATGTGCACCAAAAAATTGTCCAATGAGTGTAAAGGAGGTCCCTGTGCGCAGATGGTATGTGTATCCAGGTAATCCCCAGCAGGTTTTCAGTACTGATGTAATCCGGTTTGTTAGGCCCCCACTTGTGCATTGTACCCGTACCATTTCACAAAAAAAGTGTCAAAATTAAAAAAAAAAAAACCACAAGACACACTTTGGGACTTAATAAGTCCTTATTTATTAAAAAAAAAAAAAAATGTCCAACAAAGTCCATTTATCTTCTTCTCTCGCTCCGCCGACCGCCCTCAGTTATAAAAGAACTGTCACCTGCGAGGACGCGTCATACGGCGGGTGCCTCCCATGGAGGCGGATCGGTGGCGGCCTGCGGGTTTTTTTTTTTTATTTTTCGGTCCGTCGGCGGAGACCCAAAGGGCCTGGTAATGGACTGTGGGGGATCCCATACCATTTTTTTCAATGACTTTTATCTGTATTGCCGGGACCCAACAATTCATTATAGCCAATACTTTTGAATGACTTTTTTTTCCTTTAGAAATGTCATTTTGTGCAGGGACTGTTCTAAACACAAGAAAAATACGAAAAACAATTTACAGGCATACTATAGACACCCCCCAGGTATGAAATTTAAAGGAATATTTCACTTTTATTGTTTTACTTTAAGCATTAGTAAAATCACTGCTCCTGAAAAAACGGACATTTTTAAAACTTTTTTTTGCATTGATACATGTCCCCTGGGGCAGGACCCAGGTCCCCAAACACTTTTTATGACAATAACTTGCATATTAACCCTTAAAATTAGCACTTTGATTTCTCCCATAGACAATTCATTATAGCCGCTAGTACTTTTACAAGACTTTTTTTCCTTTAGAAATGTCATTTTGTGCAGAGACTGTTCTAAACATGGGAAAAATGCGCCACTTTACAGGCATACTATAGACACCCCCCATAATGCTTAAAGTGAAACACTTTTATTGTTTCACTTTAACCTACCTGGCGGTATGATTATTTCGGATTTTAGGTGCTGAAAGCGGTACAATTATTTTGCATGGAAATTTGGCGTTTTATATTGTAGGTCTGTAAATCTTAACAATAACACACTTAAATCTGTCCAAACCAGAGTCTAGTAGATATCCCGGGTATGATAAAGTTTGAAACACAAAAACATAAATTATAATAAATAAAAATAAATAATAAAAAAAAAAAAAAATAGTAATAAAATAAATTTCCCCACAATTCACTATCGCTCAATTCTGCAAGTGTTCTAATTTACTATCGCTGTTTTCTAGCTGGTCTAAAGCCACTTTTGACGTAAAGGGACACTTTTTGGTTGCTATGGACAATCTCCAGTTTCCAGGCAGAAAGAACAGTATATATCATATAAAACTGCGTGCAGGGCATGGGCCAAAGCACTGGGGACAAAAGGGATGTGAAATCATTTCATACAGTACTGTAATCTGTAAGATTACAGTACTGTATGTGTTATGATTTTTACTTTTTTTTAAATTTGCCGCCAGGCTCCGCCCCCGTGCGTCGCGCCGCTCGCATTGAACGGAGCCTGGCACGGAGAGGCTTCGGAGGAGGACGGAGTCCTCGGACACTGCGGGGGACATCGCAGGATCCTGGAGACAAGGTAAGTAAAGCCGCCCCAGGATCCTGCAATGCGATCCCGAGTGTGGCTCGGGGTTACCGCTAATGGTACTGAATTTTAACCCCGAGCCACACTCGGGAATACCGCCAGGGAGGTTAAGCATTATTAAAATCATTGCTCCCGAAAAAACAGCCGTTTTAAAAAAAAAAAATTTCATTGATACATGTCAAACTTTTTATGACAATAACTTGCATATAAGCCTTTAAAATGAACACTTTTTATTTGTCCTGTTAATATCCCATAGACTTTAACGGTGTTCCAAATTTTCCCCGAACACCGCATATTGGGGGTTATTTACGAAAGGCAAATCCACTTTGCACTACAAGCGCACTGCAAGATCTGAGGGGTAGATCTTAAAAGAGGGGAAGCTCTGCGGATTTTATCATCCAATCATGTGCAAGATAAAATGCTGTTTTTTATTTTCCCTGCATGTCCCCCTCGGATCTACAGCGACTGCATTTCCAAGTGCACATGTAGTGCAAAGTGGATTTGCCTTTAGTAAATGACCCCCATTGCTCGGTGTTCGCAGAACATCCGAACAACCAAAGTTCGGCCCAAACTTATGCTCGGGCCGAACCGTTCGCCCATTCCTAATGATAATAGCAAGTGAATCCAGCAGCCCTGGTTGTACCCAAGTTAATCGATCGATCAACTTGGTACATTCAGCCTGCTCATTAATGGTTCGGATCTCGGCTAGGTCTTGCTGAACCGGCCGAGATTCGATCCGTGCATGGCCGGCCTAACCTTCAGGAAAGCCACAGGTGCACTGCTGTCCCTTCAGATCAGTGTGAAAGCAGCGTAAGGGCTCATTTACACTTGCTTTGGCTTCAACACACATTAAGGGCTAGTTTACACTTGCTTCAGAACAAGGCTTTGAACAGGCTTTGTTAAAGCTCTCTGAACGCCAGTCAAAGCCCCTGTCACTAAATAAAATGGTTAGCTTACAGTCCTGTTTACACCTTGCTTTTGCTTGGTGCTTCGATGGGGCTTTGATGAGGCTTCATGGGGCTTCATTGAAGCCTGCCTCCTCTTCTGTCCTTTTAGGATGCATTCACACTTTAAAATTTGTGCTATGTTGCATCTTTAGCTGTGATGTCATGCACTATCATGCATTGCCATAGATTTCCTATGGGCTTTGTGCTGTACCCAGCCATGAAAAACGTGTGTTTTTTTTTCACTTACAACTATGGGGATCCACAACACATATGTTGTATCACATTATGATGCACATACTGAAACACAACAGGGTGAATGAGCCCTATAGGCTGGCTTCACGCCTATGTGTTGCAGAAACATACATAAACGCAACTCAGAGTTATGCATGTTTGGAGATGCCATTCAAATTTCAAATAATTCAAATTTATATATGTATTGCCAGCATATCAACTGCATGTTGCAGTCCCATGTTTTTAAAAACAAAACTGTAGTAATTTTTTAATGCAGGGGTGTCAAACTCAATTTCATTGTGGGCCATATCAGCATTATGATTGCCCTCAAAGGACCAGTTGTATCTGTACTACTAGATGTCCTGAGCACCCCCCATCCCACATCAGAAGTCAAGAGCCCCTCCAGCCTCCCTTACTTAATAGTGCACCCCCCTTACCTTGTGCTGCTACTGGGAAGAAGTTGGGGCATTGCAGGGAAGCACAAAGTGCAGGGTCTGGGGGAGGACCAGAGGTGGGCTGGAGCAGTCCTGCAGCTGCAGTAGAAGTGCAAGGGTCACATGAAATGGCCTGGAGAGCCGTATTTGGCCCGTGGGCCTTGTGTTTGACACATGCTTTAATGTAACAAGTTTAAATTATATTTGCAATATTGTCCAAAAGATGAGGTTACATTTTAAGAATCTATACTCTGTAACCAATTTGAGGGCTCTTTTACAGTATGAGGACTTCTATTGTAAAACTAAAAAAGTGGTGCTGTTTCTTATAGCGACCAAATATCAGCTGTTCCATTTCACGTTAGAAAGATTACAGCAAGGATCTTGCTTTGGGGGAATCCATTAGTATTCCTTGGCTCTACATTTTACACATGGAGTCCGGGGTTTTACATAAAGGGATAAAAGCTTCATCACTCTAAGGACACCAAATATACCATTAGCTCCATTAACTCATGTGAGAAGTTGGGAATCTTGTAGTATTTCACAGAACCATTAGGATGCTATATTAGAACAAGATTGCAAGTAATTATGCACAAATTGCTGATTTCTTTTCGAAAAAGTGGCTCTTGAACTGCTAGACTAATACAATACTTGAAAAATAATAGAATTATGCAATATAAGTAGGTTGTGGCAACCCAGTCTATGCCATTTATTTCAAGTGGATCCTAAGGAAAAAAAAAAATAATAATTACGTTTTTACCTTCCCACAGCTCCACGCTGCCAGTGAGGATGACCGGGAAGAACTGGCTTTCAGTGTAGCACAGAGTCATGTGGGGCAAGCTGTGTTTTCCAGCAAGCCCTCATAGGAGCTTTGACACTTGAAGACCACTGATTTACACTGTAGACATGTTGTGGATGTATAAGGCTAGTTGCCAAGTGGTACTCTATGCCCCATGTTCAGTTTTGCCTCAAGTACCTTGTTTTCAACTAACTCTGCCCTGTAATTCTGGGTATATTCCAGCTGAGGGACTCTGAGAGCTTGCGGCTTCTGAGAAGCCATATATTAGCCCTGTGGCTGTGTTACAGTCTATTTCCCTATGTGGGTCAGGTTCCCTATTGTGTGGTTTCTTGCAGCAACCATTAAATTATTGTTGACTTGCCACAGTGTGTGCAGTTTCTTTATGGATGTTCCCAGTGCAAAAAAACTGTCAAAAGGAGACCGTGTTTGTGCAGAAACCCTACCAGCTTAAAGTAATAATATTCCCTTATGTAAGCCCATTGACGTAACTAGCCTCAGGTGATACATAGTGATGAAGTAAATCCTCCCACATAAGTTGTATCTGTTTATCTGCAACACATCTCTTCTCCAGATCTGTTCAAAGTATACCAATCAAGGGGGTTTTCTCAATAGGCAAGGGCTGAAGATCTGAATGAATCCAGTAAAAGAGCCAGCAACTCCAAATCCGTATGAAAAATGTATTGATTACATGATAAATGCGTATACATAGGGTCTAACACATTTCGGCAAACCGCCTTGATCACAGAGGATCTGATGTCACATACTGCATTGCACAAAGTAGAGAGCTGAGTGTAGGGGAAGTAGACCCCACCCCAACACACACAGTCTCATAGGGAAACATGCCCAGCTGAGGCTGTCAATCACCTGCAGTATACTGGAAGGGGCAGAGCTGTCTTCCAGGATTGCCTTATGTCAGAAAAACTGTCAGAAGTGACTTATGCAAATACAAAGGAAGAAGAGAGCAGACAGGAACCACACCGGGGGGTTTAGTTACTAAGGGAAAATCCACTGTGCACTGCAAGTGCACTTGGAAGTGCACTCACTGTAGATCTGAGGGGCATATGCAAGGAGAATAAAAAAACTGCATTATTGCTTGTACATGATTAGATAATATAATTCAGCAGAGCTTCCCCTCATTTCAGATCTTCCCCTCAGATCGACAATGACTGCATTTCCAAATGCACTTGCAACCCCTAAGTGTTATAGATTGAGGCAAGTGCAATCTATAGAAGGATATGTTTTGTTCATTTTAATCTCTTAGGTTTTCAACCACTTTAAAATAAAGCTGTGCTTTGCCCAGTTAGAGCAACGCAATAGCTTAATTTTTAACTATATGATTTACTTCTTCTCAGAAGCTCTGGGCTTCAAGCAAAATAACAGAAGCCTCCAGCAAGAAGAAACAGGAGCAATATCGGAGGCAATTACAGCACACTAATTTTGGTGGCATAATTATGAATATGGTATGTATGTTCCTTGCTAAAAAACATTATATTTGATCAAGTTGTTATGGGTAAAGGTCCACTTTAACACTAGACCTAAGTACTGACTACGGGAGCTGATCCATGTCCACGTACCATCCCTTGCCAAACTGTGCCTGGAATTGTTAACATTTACATATCAGAGCAACCTGGGATTTGAGAAAACAGATTTCTAGAGAAGCCTGTGTATTAGTCCTGGGGCAACCTGTCTTTAAAATGCACATGAATGTTGGAGGCATGGGAGCACTGTAAACAGTTTTCACATTTACGAAGAACCCCAGAATAAACAAAAGGCTATTCTAGAGTTTGTGTAGTCAGAGCTGTAAAGATCTCAATTTTGTCATAAAGTAAACTTCTCAGCAATTTAAACAAAATGTCTGCCTATGAGAAGGTACTACAAGATGCCCTCTGTTACATTTGATGGCCACAAAAGCTTTTTTGTACACGCCTCAGATTCACTTACCGGTAACTTGGGAACTAAGTTCTAATCCTACAGCTTAGCCTGTCCACATACCCCTGTCTGATGAGAAAACCCTTGATTGCTCTAATATGCAAATGTTAACACTTCCTGGTAGAGCCAAGAGGTAACATGGCATATCTGGTATCTACCTTTTGGCCAGTAAGGATGGACCTCAGTGTAATTTAAGAATTAGCCCTGTAATCATTGCCCACCCATCTTCCTGCTGCTCAATACCTCCTAGGACAGTCAGGGCGCTGTTATTGAACTGTGGGACAGATAATGGGAAGGGCGTATGCAAAGTGGAGGGTTATACTGTCAGCAGCCGAAAATGCCACCAGAAATCTATTTTCATATCTACGTGATTGGATCGCTGTTTTGCAGAAGCCTTCACAGTTTAATTTTTGTGAAATGCTCTTTAAGGCTTGTTCATTTCTAAAGGTATGCAAACACTTCAATTTTTTTTTTTTTTTTTTTTATTACAATACTGAATTTGCCTCAGGTGGTTATAATGGAGGCTGGCCGCCTTATTTAGAAATCAGTCTAAAACAGGACATAGTAAAAACAACAGCAATGTTACTTTGGAGCAAATAAATGTAATAATGTGTTACAGTGTTTGTTCACCAATGCCAGAAGTCTGCCAAGCAAAATAGGTGAGTTGGAAGCTCTGGTGCATAAGGATAGCTATGATGTAATCAGTATTGCTGAACCATGGCTTCATTCCTCACATGACTGGGCTATTAATATTCCTGGCTATGCACTCTTTCGGAGAGACAGGGTAAAAAGGAAAGGTGGCTGTGTCTTTCTCTATGTGAGAAGTGATCTCAAAGTGAGTGTGAATGAGGAGCTAATTGATGGAGAGTGTGATGAGTCTGAAGCATTATGGGTGGAACTGCATATAGATGTGCGTAGTTCAAAGTTAATCATTGGAGTTTGTTATAGACCACCCAATGTTAATGAGGAGATGGAGACTCAGCTCCTTGCACAGATGGAAAGGGCTGCAAGGGCTGGGACGGTGATAATAATGGGGGATTTTAACTACCTTTGACTTGAAATTGACTGGAGTAATAGCACTGCTGGAACAGTTAAATGGCAAAAAATTATAAACCTATTACAGGAAAATGTTATGGTCCAGTTTATTGAGGCCCCAACTAGGAATGATGCTTTGTTGGACCTGGTAATCTCAAACCATGCAGAGCCTATTACTAATGTTCATATAAAGGAACATCTGGGTTGCAGTGACCATAACATGACTTAATTTGATGTTAGCTGTAAGCAGAAATCACATATGGGAAATATAAAAACACTTAACTTTAATAGAGCAAATTTTCCAAGGATGAGGGCTGCTCTCCAGGACTTAGACTGGGAGGGAATATCGACATCGATGAACACAGAACAGAAATGGGAATTCTTAAAAAAGACTGTATGTGAACTCACTGCAAAGTATTTCCCATAGGCAATAAGTTTAACAGGCTAAAAAAAACCTATGTGACTTACGGCCAAAGTTAAAAAAGCTATAAATAATAAAAAAGAGCTTTTAAAAAATATAAAAATGAAGGAACACTATCATTTAAATGTTACAAAGAATATAACAGAATATGTAAAAAGGAAATCAAGGACGCAAAAATTCAAAACGAACGACAGATTGCAAAAGATAGTAGGACAAACCCCAAAAAATTCATCAAATATATTAATAGTAAAAAGGTCAGGTCTGAGCATGTAGGCCCTTTACAAAATAATCTAGAGTGGGTGACTGGGGACAAAGAGAAGGCAAATTTATTAAATAATTTCTTGAGTTCTGTGTATACAAAGGAGCATGGGGCAGCTCAAGTCCATAATGGGGATGGTATCGACTAAGCCCCAAATGATCCACAATGGCTCAAAAGTGATACGGTCCAGAAATATTTAAAAAGAATAAAGGTGGATAAAGCACCTGGACCAGATGGCATCCACCCACGGATCCTAAAAGAATTGAGCTCAGTCATTTCAAAGCCATTGTATCTAATTTTTAAGGAATCATTAATGACTGGAATAGTACCACTGGATTGGCGTTACCACCCAGACTCCCATCCACAGCAGTCAGCCATAGGGTCCACACTAACGGTGTGCATCTGCCACCTGGCCTCAGGTGGCCTGACATAACCTCTAAAGTTGGGAAGATACTGGAGAGTTTAATAAAAGACCACATAGATGAGTTCTTGCTGGAAAGAAATATTTTAAGCAACAGACAGACAGCATGGGTTCATGAAAGACAGAAGTTGTCAAATAAATCTGATTTCTTTTTATGAGGAGGTAAGTAAACTCGTGGACAGATGAGTGGCTGTGGACATGGTATACTTGGATTTTGCAAAAGCGTTTGATGCAGTTCCCCACACACGGCTACATGGCTGTGTAAGGTAAAGTCTATAGGTTTGGAAATATCAGTTTGTAAATGGATAGAAAACTGGCTAAAAGACAGAATTCAGAGAGTAGTGGTTAATGATTCATACTCTGAATGGTCTAAGGTTATCAGTGGTGTACCCCAAGGTTCAGTGTTGGGAGCCTTACTTTTTAATACCTTTATAAATGATATAGGGTCTGGGATTAAAAGTACAATTTCAGTCTTTGCAGATGACATCAAACTATGCAGTGGAATAACGTCCTTACAGGATCTTACAACAAGCCGACCTCAATGCACTGTTTAATTGGGTGACTATGTGGCAGATGTGGTTTAATGAAGATAAATGTAAAGTTATGCACTTGGGGGCTAATAATATGCATGAATCATACATACTACAAGGCCTCTTGGGTTTATTCTGAATCCTTTTGCTTAGGTCTTAGCAAGTACCTCCCACCTACCTTAGCAGGGGGACTACCAGGTGTCCCCCCAGGTCCAGTTGCTTAGATTGTGTCAGTTTTCTTTCGACTCCCTTAGCAAAGCACCTCCCAAGTGTCTTCTGGATCCTGTTGCTTAAGTGTTGGCAGGTGCCTCCTGTCCCACTTCCCTGTGTCTTCCATGTCCCAGGAACTTCTCACCTCCCTTAGCATAGAGCTTGACAATTACCTTCCTCCTGTCTTAGAGTGGAACTTCACTCTCTCAATCAACATGGACTATGTTTTAATCCTTATGCTGCTAACATCAGTAAATAAAAAAGAAAGTAAATTATATTTACTTGTTTTAAACTTTTTTTTTTTTTACATTTCCATAGTTACTACTTGGTTTGCAGACCTAGGCAAATAATGTCATAGATAGCAGGAGTCTTTAGGAGGGGGTTTTCTCAGCTAAGCACTCCTGCCTGCATGCCTGAATTAATGGCAGGAGGGCAGATGGATTCCAAGAAGCCAATACTACATGAATCATCTGCTCTTACTCAAGATGGCCATGGGCAGAAATGCTGGGGGGGGTCAACGTTATTTCTCAACAAAATAAAACATGGAGACATAGGTGAATGGCTAAGTTTGCTTTGAATATTAAAAATGAATTAAATAGTGTTTTTGGTGTGTGGTGCTCAGATGGGTATGCAGTTATGCTTTAAAAAAGAGCCTACCAGGTATCTTTGAGAGCCCATTGCCCTGGTCATGGTATTTGTCTCCCACTTCCCTCAGCAAAGATCCTTCCAGGTGTCTTCTGGGTCCCATTTCTTGGGTGTTGGCAATTCCCTCCCTCCTGCCATAACGAAGAGCCTCCCAGGTGTCTTTCGGGTCCCGTTGCTCAGTGTGTCCCCATCAGAAGCCCTTCACATCAGAGAGACCCCATCAGCAGCCCCCTTCACATCAGTGTGTCCACCCTCTCCTCCCCCTCCCACATGTACTCACTTTAGTAAAGAGCCTCCCAGGTGTCTTCAAGATCTGGTGGCTTGGGTCTCAGCAGGTGCCTCACGACTTCTTTAACAAAGGGCCTCCCAAGTTTTTCTGGGTCCTGTTGCTTGGGTCTTGCCGGGTGCCTTCCTTTTCCTGCCTCCCTTAGCAAAGGGCTTTGCCAGTGTCTTCTTGGTTCTATTGCTCAGGACTTATAAGTGTCTCCAGCCTCCTTTAGCATAGGGCCTCCCAGGTGTCTTTCAGGTACTGTTTCTCTGAACTTGACATGTGCCTTCCACCTGCTTTAGCCAAGGGTCTACAATGGGGTCTTCTGGATCCTGATGCTTAGGGGTTGGTGGTGTATACCTCCTCCCTTAGCAAAGGACTTTGCCAGTATCTTCTTGGTCCTGTTGCTCAGGTCTTTGAAAGTACCTCCAACCATTCTTGGCAGTAGACTTCTCATGTGTTTCCTGGGCCTTTGCAGGTGCCTCCCACCTTTCTAAGCAAGAAGCCTCACAGGTGTCTTCCAAGTCCTGTTGCTCAGATCTTGGCAGGTGCTTCCCACCTCCCTTAGCAGGAGGCCTCTGTGGTGTCCTCCAGGTCCCATTGTTTGGTTCTTGGCAGGTACCTTCCACCTTTGTCAGCAAAGGGCCTCCCAGGTGTCTTCAGAGTCACATTTCTTTGGTCTTGGAAGTGCCTCCCTGCTCCCTCAGCAAAGGGCTTTGCCAGTGTCATCCTGGTCCTGTTGATCGAGATCTCAGAAGGTGCATTTCACCTCCCTTGGCAAAGAGCCTCCTGTTGCAAGTCCTGTTGCTTGGGTTTTTACAGGTGCCTCCAACCTCCTTTGGCAAAGGGTTTTGTTAGTGTCTTCCAGGCAACTTTTCTTATGTTTTGGAAGTGCCTATTGCCCTTCTTGGCAAAGGGCCTCTCAAGTGTCTTTCAGGTCACAATACTTGGGTCTTGGAAGTAACTTCTTGGGCACAGGGCCTCCCAGGTGTCTTTTGCATCTCATTGTTTACTTCTTTGAAGTGCCTCCCTCCTCCATTAGCAAGGAGCCTCCCAGGTGACCTCTTGGTCTCATTGCTCTGGCTTTTGCAGGTGCCTCCTACCTCCTTTAGTAAAGGGTTTGTAGGTGTCTTTGGGGCCCCTTTGCTCAAATCTTGGCAGGTGCCTCCCAAAATTGACCATGCAATAAGCCATACAGTTGTTCTAACCCTTACATGCTGTCTAAAAACATGCTGTTTCAAAAGTCAGGGACGATAACAATGGTTAACTTTTATTTACCTTGCCTAATTCAAGGGCACATTCATACTGTTGCACCGTGCCACACTTTTATGTTTATTGCATTAGGGCATCCCATTTATTTTATTGGGCTGCCTAGTTACAAGTAGCACCTTTTAAAAAATAGTTGGTACAGGAGAATATTCTTTATTTGAACATTTAAAAACTCTCAATAGGAATATCTACCAATACATGTGACAATTGAGATCTATGTTTATAAAACTTCATATATATTTATACCTTAACCAATGTCACTGTAAGCTTACGTAAAGTGCAATCCAAGCTTAGAACCTTTTTTTTTCTAGTTTTGGATAGCATTCTTAAAGAAACAACTGTATCTTTTGAACCTATGAGGATCCATCACACATGTGCAGGCTGAAGAGGATCCAGTGAGAATGTTTTCAGAAACAAGCTTGTGCAACGCCCATCAATAATGAGGACAAACTAAAGAAGTAGTGCCCCTACTTTTGGAAGATTTCCTCTAACTTCCTTTTGCATCTCTATAGGGGGTAATGAAGAAAAATCCCCGTAGGTCACATATAGAAAATAATGACCTGATACCCTTACCTCCATTCTAAACAAAAAAGGTCTAGCACTAGGTCATACACTTTAAGCTCAGAGCTATATTTGCTTGCTGTAACAATAACAACATACACGTTACTAGTTTTGGCACTTTTTTGTTATCACCTATTCAGGATGAGCACCCTTACAATAAATAAGAGTTTTTAAGGTGATTATTAACACTTGTGATCTATGTAGGTTGCTTGTCTTAAAGTAGAACTAAAAGCATTTTTTTTTCATTTTGGATATAGTAGGGGAAACCTACTATATCAGATTATAACATTTTCTGCTGTATGTGTCCCATTGGGCAGATTTCCCTTTACTTCCTGTCTCATAGCCAATACAGGAAGTGAAAGGATTCTCCCTCAGAGTGAGGGAATCCCTGATTGTCATCAGAGTCACCAGAACTAGTATCTCCTTCAGAACATTTTCTATATCTGTTCTGTGGGCAACCCAAAATTTGGTATTTCCCTATACTTTCACTTTTGGGGCGCTGTGAGGTGGTTGGGTGGCTGTATGGTGAAGGGGGATTTGGATGAAAGGCATTGTGGCAGACAGGTTAGGTGGCTGGAAGATGCTTTGACCAGAGGGTAAGGTGAGTGGGATGCACTGTGACCAGGGGGGTGAGGTGGATAGGGAAGGGTGCTGTGGCTGGGTGTGGTGAGTGGGGGAAGTTGGAGGTACTGTGGCAGAGTAGGTGGATGAGGTGGGTAGGAGATACTGGTGTGGGTAGGTGAGGTGGCTGGGAGGCGCTTTGACCAGAGGGGTGAGGTGGGCACTGTGGCAGGAGGCTGGTGGGGTGGGAGACATTGTAGGCACCGTGGCAGAGCAGGGGTGTGAACTGAGCGGTGAGAGATGGTGTGGGGTGAGCGCTGTGGTGGGGTAAGGTAGTTGAAGACACTATGGCAGAAAAGGAGGTGGTTGAGGGCATTGTGGCTGTGTGTGATGGATAGGGAAAGTTGGAGGCCCTGTGCCACAGCAGAGGTATGAGGTAGTTTGTAGACACTGGTGGGGGTAAGTGAGGTGGTTGGGAGGAACATTGACCAGAGGGATGAGGTATGTAGGCAAGGCACCCTGTGAGGGGGATGTTGAGATCTGTGGGTTGGAAGCACTATAGCAGAGCATTAGGGTAGGGTATGGTGCATGGTTGAGGAGATGCTGTAAGGTGTATGATACGCACTGAGGTGGGGGGTTCATTTTTAGGTTTATTTATTATAAAGTGTACCTAACACAGGAGTGTACAGAGGGTGGTGACCCATAGCAACCACTCCAATAGCCCATATCTACATATCTATATGTGTGTATCTCTATAAAAATCTAGATTATGTATTACGTGACTGTTATCAGCATTAAATGTCAAATCAAGACATAGAAACATTTTTCTATTATTTATTAATTGACATATGGCGTCATAATATTAGTCCCCCCCCTCCGAGTATCTGGTACAGGCCTGAAGCCTGTGCTGGAGTAAAATCACCCTGGCGACCAGAAGGCATTGCCCCAGCATTTATTTGAATGGATTAAGGCCTTGTTTGCATGTGTGGCTATTTTACCTCAGGTGACAGGTGATATGTCATGGATGCCTATTAACCATTGAAAGTCCGTGCCACAAATGCCTGCTTTATGCGCATTTTTATAATGATTGCTGCACTGTCCTCTGCATCTGTGCAAGTTGTAATATTTCTACAGCGATGTGTCCTAATATGGCCGCCAGTCATATTAACATGTGGCTGGGTGATCGGGGGGTCCTGTTTTTACCACCAGCGTAAACAAGGCCTATGGGGTTTATTTTTTATCAAGTGTACCTGAAATCAGGGGTGTGCAGAGGGTGGTAACCAGTAGCAAACACCACCAATCAATATCACTAGAGTGAAAAATTGTACACTATCTAGAATTATTAGTGCTGTAGGTGAAAGGAGAAATATCAAGACACCCAAAGAGTACGACTGGTGCATAGATCAGGAAGTCATCTGCCCCTATCGCCAACACTGCCAGGGTTCTTTTTGTTTATTTTGCTGTCTGTCTGACATTGCTAACTGGTGATTGGCTTAATGAAGATCTCTGGGTGGAGACTTTCCTGATCTTGTGTCACTAAAGCGTTAGAAGAAATGCGGTGATAAAAGAAGAGTCTATAGGTAGGTGGTATCTGTGGGTATATAATAAAAGAGAAGAGTCTATAGGTAGGTGGTTATCTGGGGGTATATAATAAAAGAGAAGAGTCTATAGGTAGGTGGTTATCTGTGGGTATATAATAAAAGAGAAGAGTCTATAGGTAGGTGGTTATCTGTGGGTATATAATAAAAGAGAAGAGTCTATAGGTAGGTGGTTATCTGTGGGTATATAATAAAAGAGAAGAGTCTATAGGTAGGTGGTTATCTGGGGGTATATAATAAAAGAGAAGAGTCTATAGGTAGGTGGTTATCTGTGGGTATATAATAAAAGAGAAGAGTCTATAGGTAGGTGGTTATCTGTGGGTATATAATAAAAGAGAAGAGTCTATAGGTAGGTGGTTATCTGTGGGTATATAATAAAAGAGAAGAGTCTATAGGTAGGTGGTTATCTGTGGGTATATAATAAAAGAGAAGAGTCTATAGGTAGGTGGTTATCTGTGGGTATATAATAAAAGAGAAGAGTCTATAGGTAGGTGGTTATCTGTGGGTATATAATAAAAGAGAAGAGTCTATAGGTAGGTGGTTATCTGTGGGTATATAATAAAAGAGAAGAGTCTATAGGTAGGTGGTTATCTGTGGGTATATAATAAAAGAGAAGAGTCTATAGGTAGGTGGTTATCTGTGGGTATATAGTAAAAGAGAAGAGTCTATAGGTAGGTGGTTATCTGTGGGTATATAGTAAAAGAGAAGAGTCTATAGGTAGGTGGTATCTGTGGGTATATAATAAAAGAGAAGAGTCTATAGGTAGGTGGTTATCTGGGGGTATATAATAAAAGAGAAGAGTCTATAGGTAGGTGGTTATCTGTGGGTATATAATAAAAGAGAAGAGTCTATAGGTAGGTGGTTATCTGTGGGTATATAATAAAAGAGAAGAGTCTATAGGTAGGTGGTTATCTGTGGGTATATAATAAAAGAGAAGAGTCTATAGGTAGGTGGTTATCTGGGGGTATATAATAAAAGAGAAGAGTCTATAGGTAGGTGGTTATCTGTGGGTATATAATAAAAGAGAAGAGTCTATAGGTAGGTGGTTATCTGTGGGTATATAATAAAAGAGAAGAGTCTATAGGTAGGTGGTTATCTGTGGGTATATAATAAAAGAGAAGAGTCTATAGGTAGGTGGTTATCTGTGGGTATATAATAAAAGAGAAGAGTCTATAGGTAGGTGGTTATCTGTGGGTATATAATAAAAGAGAAGAGTCTATAGGTAGGTGGTTATCTGTGGGTATATAATAAAAGAGAAGAGTCTATAGGTAGGTGGTTATCTGTGGGTATATAATAAAAGAGAAGAGTCTATAGGTAGGTGGTTATCTGTGGGTATATAATAAAAGAGAAGAGTCTATAGGTAGGTGGTTATCTGTGGGTATATAGTAAAAGAGAAGAGTCTATAGGTAGGTGGTTATCTGTGGGTATATAGTAAAAGAGAAGAGTCTATAGGTAGGTGGTATCTGTGGGTATATAATAAAAGAGAAGAGTCTATAGGTAGGTGGTATCTGTGGGTATATAATAAAAGAGAAGAGTCTATAGGTAGGTGGTTATCTGTGGGTACATAATAAAAGAGAAGAGTCTATAGGTAGGTGGTATCTGTGGGTATATAATAAAAGAGAAGAGTCTATAGGTAGGTGGTTATCTGTGGGTACATAATAAAAGAGAAGAGTCTATAGGTAGGTGGTTATCTGTGGGTACATAATAAAAGAGAAGAGTCTATAGGTAGGTGGTATCTGTGGGTATATAATAAAAGAGAAGAGTCTATAGGTAGGTGGTATCTGTGGGTATATAATAAAAGAGAAGAGTCTATAGGTAGGTGGTATCTGTGGGTATATAATAAAAGAGAAGAGTCTATAGGTAGGTGGTTATCTGTGGGTACATAAGAAAGTTGTGCTCATAAGTTTACATACCCTGGCAGAATTGATGATTTCTTGGCCATTTTTCAAAGAATAGGAATGATAACACAACAACTTTTCTTTCACTCATGGTTAGGGTTTGGCTGAAGCCATTTATCATCAATCAACTGTGTTTACTCTTTTTAAATCATAATGACAACAGAAACTACCCAAATGACCCTGAATTTGATTGATTGCTTCTGTGGACAGGTGTCTTTTATAGAGGTAACAAGCTAAGATTAGGAGCACTCCCTTTTAAGAGAGTGCTCCTAATCTCAGCTCGTTACCTGTATAGAAGACACCTGGGAGCCAGAAATCTTGCTCATTGATAGGGAATAAAATACTTATTTCACTCAATAAAATACAAATCAACTTATAACTTTTTTGAAATGCGTTTTTCTGGATATTTTTGTTGTTATTTTGTCTCTCACTGTTAAAATAAACCGACCATTAAAATTAAAAAACGGATCATTTCTTTGTCAGTGGGCAAACGTACAAAATCAGCAGGGGATCAAATATTTTTTTGCACACTATAGGGCTGTGGTGGGGTGTGGAACCTACAAGTGGCAGTCAAAAGGCACATTGTTGTCTGAGGTTTTCTTTTAGCGCATCAAAAGCAGTTGACTAAACTAAGCAGGGGAATGATGAATATTCCTTTTGCAAGTTCTGTCGATTTTACAAGTGTGAATTCTGGCACTAGGTGGCGCTATATGTCTTGTTTAGAAAACAAAATACAGTGTATAAGCTATAAGGCTTTTGGCATGGACAAATGTTAAAGTGATAATACAGAAAAATGTTCTTTCAAGAAAAAATGCTAAAAAAAAAACAAGTTAATATTAACAACTAATTTTAAAAACGTGTGTAGTTTATGTAAATTAATTTGCTAATTAAAAAAATACTTTTAATGAAGGAAATGAAGCCTATTAACATTTAGGCTGGGTTCACACTTCTTCGCATGTGGCTCACACTAGGGGTCTGGTGCGTCCCCGTTCACCGTTTTAGGTCAGATTTCATCCCGAATTTTTGTCTGAATTTGGGCCTGAAACAGACCAAAAGATGCACAGGGGAACCCGCGTCCAATTCGCAATTGTGTGAACCCAGCCTTAAATATACATTTTCTTACATAAAACATCTGTTGTTAACACAGAAATTAAATTGCTACCTTTTTATCGTGCATGTACTTTACTGTAAAATATTCTCCACATAACTATGTGACTAAAATCACGTTTTTCTTAACCACTTAAGGACTAGCCTCGTTTTGGATTTTAGGTGTTAAAAACAGTTTTTTTTGCTAGAAAATTACTTAGAACCCCCAAACATTATATATTGTTTTTTTCTAACCCAAACATTATATATTGTTTTTTTCTAACACCTTAGAGAATAAAATGGCAGTCAATGCAATACTTTTTTTTGCACCGTATTTGCGCAAATAAGACAACAGTAAAGTTAGCCCAATTTTTTTTTTATATTGTGAAATATAATGTTACGCCAAGTAAATTGATACCCAACATGTCACGCTTCAAAATTGCGCCCGCTCGTGGAATGGCGTTAAACTTTTACCCTCAAAAATCTCCATAGGTGACGTTTAAAAAGTTCTACAGGTTGCATGTTTTGCGTTACAGAGGAGGTCTAGGGCTAGAATTATTGCTCTCGCTCTACTGGTCGCGGCGATACCTCACATGTGTGGTTTGACCACCGTTTTCATATGCGGGCGCTACTCACTTATGCGTTCACTTCTGCACGCGAGCTCGTCTGGAAGGGGGTTTTTTTTTTAATTTTTTTAATTTTTATTATTTATTTTACATGATTTTATTTACTTTTACACTGTTTTGAAAAAAAAAATTGTATCACTTTTATTCCTATTACAAGGAATGTAAACATCCCTTGTAATAGAAAAAAAGCATGACAGGACCTCTTAAATATGAGATCTGGGGTCAAAAAGACCTCAGATCTCATATTTACACTAAAATGCAATAAAAAATAAATAAATAAATAAAAAAGTAATTAAAAAAAATGTGCCTTTAAGAGCCGTGGGCGGAAGTGACGTATTGACGTTGCTTCCTCCCAGCAGTGTCATGGAGACGAGTGGGCGCCATCTTAGCCTCACTCGTCTCCAGGCACAGAAGGGAGAAAGACGCGATCGCCTCCGCCGCTACCGACGGCTCCGGTAAGCGTCGGAGGGCACCGGATTGCGGCGGGAGGGGGGGCCCTCTCCCGCCACCGATAAAAGTGATCTCACGGCGAATCCGCCGCAGGGACCACTTTTATCGTAAAGCCGACCGCCGCACGGAAACGGGGATACCAGGGTTATGGCAGCTAGCTGCTGCCATAACAACGATATCTGCCGCCAAAGTTTGGACGTACATCGGCGTGCGGCGGTCAGCAAGTGGTTAAAAATGGATCCTTGATTTTTGTCTGAAGCTTCTCTAAGGCTGGCTTCACATATATGTGAATCAAATGCGTTTTTAACCGCATACAGTTCACATAACATGTGAATGTAAACGACTCTCAATAGAGTCAGTGTATACATGTCCATGGCGGCCGCGGTGCAGTTTTGAAAAGGGTCCTGTGCATTTTTGGGTCCGGAACAAGTGGCCGCCGCTGCCACCCCCTATTCAGGTGCCCGGCCCCTTTTTCGGGCACCGGGCGCCTGAATTACAGCGGCGGGGGTTTGTTTTTGAAGCACCTGATTGGAGCCATAGGCTCTAATAGGCGTCAAAAAAGGTGACCTGCGAGCAGCATGCTTGGCGCTCACAGTTCACCCAGGTGTGTTAGAACAGCGAATGAATATTCGCTTTCCTAACACTGAACCGCCTCTCCACCAATCAGGTTACCCGTCACCTGATTGGCTGAACCGACAGGTGCTGTGATTGGACGCCTGACAGGAGGAGAGGACGGACGAAGGCGCATGGAGGACACCGCTCTCCACCGTCACCCGCTGCCCCACCGAGACAGGGTAGGTGCCGGGCAAACGGCGAGCGGGCGGGGGGGTCACAGTGGCAGCATTCGATGGCACAGTGGCAGCATTTGATAGGCACACTGGCAGCATTTGATAGGCACAGTGACAGCATTCGATAGGCAGAGTGGCAGCATTTGATAGGCACACTGGCAGCATTTGATAGGCACAGTGACAGCATTCGATAGGCAGAGTGGCAGCATTCGTTGGGCACAGTGACAGCATTCGATGGGCACAGTGACAGCATTTGATGGGACTTCTCAAGTCCCTCTTTGGCGCTTCTGGCCCCTCCCCCTGCCGAGTGCCCCTCAACAAGCAGCTTGCTATGGGGGCACCCAAGCCAAACCACTACTCGTTGTGTCCATTCAGACAAAGAGCCATGGCTGGGTCCCACCCCCTCTCTCTCCTCATTGGCTCACTGACTTTGACAGCAGTAGGAGCCTTTAGGGTTACACTGCTGTCTCAGCCAATCAGGAGGGAGAGTCCCAGCCAGCCAAATCTCTCGTGCAACGATCGCTGGATCGAGATTGGGCTCAGGTAAATATTAGGGGGGCTGAGGCACACAGAAGGCTTTTTATCTTAATGCATAGAACCACTTTAAGTTAAAGGGAGAAGCTGGTTCTAGTGACAGGGTCGATTTTCGTTTAGTCAGTACAGTTGTCATCCAAAAATACAATACAAATACATTACAACACATGACATCACTTCTGATTTTTTTTTTCTGTCCTACGAGAATTGTCGTGACTTTAGTAACCTATTCAATTTCTACTTGCGACTTTTAAGCGAAAAAAGTCAGACGATCTACAGTATCTGCAACAAAATGTCATTTTTGGTGAGATACTCCCAAAGGGAAATCCTGTCTAAAGGGATGCTGGCCCTAATGCCGTGTACACACGGGCGGACTTTTCGGCATCAAAGGTCCAACGGTCTTTCCGACGGACTTTCGATGGACTTCCGACAGACTTTCGAACAAACGGAGTTGGCTACACACGATCATACCAAAGTCCGAGGGATTCGTACGTGATGGCCTACGACCGGACTAAAATAAGGAGGTTGATAGCCAGTAGCCAATAGCTGCCCTAGCGCCGGTTTTCGTCCATCGGACTAGCATACAGACGAGCGGATTTTTCGACCGGACTCAAATTCGTCGGAAAGATTTGAAACATGTTTCAAATCTAAAGTCCGTCTGATTTTCTACCGAAAAGGTCTGTCGGAAGTCTGATGAAGCCCACACATGGTCGGATTGTTCGACGGATTCGTTCTGGCGGACGTGTTCGGTCGAAAATTCCGCCCGTGTGTACAGGTGTGCAGGTGCAGCATCTGATTGATAATTATAAAACCACTCCTATGCACTCCCAGCAGTTTTTTCTTCAGAATATCAAAAGGTAGGAATCTGCAACAAATTTTGTTAACCACTTCAATACAGGGCACTTTCACCCCCTTCCTGCCCAGGCTAATTTTCAGCTTTCAGCGCTGTCACACTTTGAATGACCATTGCATGGTCATGCACCACTGTACTCATTTGAAATTTTTATATTTTTTTCACACAAATAGAGCTTTCTTTTGGTGGTATTTAATCATTACTGTTTTTTTTTAATTTTTTGCTAAATAAACAAAAAACACCAAAATATTTGAAAAAAACATGTTTTTCTTTGTTTCTGTTGTAAAATTAAGCAAATAAATAATCTTTTTTTTAATATAAATTTTGGCCAGACTGTATTCTACTACATTTCTTTGGTGAAAATAACCCAAATCAGTGTTTATTAATTGTCTGTAGGAAAGTAGACAATCCAAGGTATTTAGTATGAGGCATGGCAAGTTTTTTGAAGTTGTAATTTTTTGTCACAATTTTTTGGAAAATTAAGTAATGTTAAAAAAGTGTTTGTTTTTTCACAATTTTTACCAGTGCAGAACAGCGTCATCATATAACTGGTGTGGCGTTGATCAGGCACACTGACTGGTGGGGTGGGCAGGAGGCAGGTTCTGGGGAGGACGTCATATGACATCCACCTGGAAAGGCGTGTGTCCCACCTGGCCATCATTTGTCTATAGGCTGGGCGGGAACTGGTTAAAATTCTTTCAATGTACATAGATCACCCAGAGGGGAAGGGTTTTTCTCAACAAAAGTGGAGTTACTCTTTAAGTGTTAAGGACAGGTTAAATTCTACAGGGTAGATTTTCCTTCACTTCCTGTCCCATAGACAAAACATAAGAGGAAATCCCTGGTTGTCACCAGAACTAGTGTCCTCATTGTAAAGATACTGCTCTATTCCTGCTCTGGTGACAACCAAAAATTCCTGATTTTACATCACTTTCAGTGATAAGTGAACAGAACAAATAGAGAGGATGAAGCTCCCTAATGGGAGCACAGATGTTCAGATGTTCTAATCCCTTTCCACTCTAATACTAAAAATGTTTTGCCTCTAGTTATACTTCAAAGTGATACTACAGGATAAAATGTTTTTTGTTCAAAATAAAAAAAGGGGACATGCTTGCTCTGTGCAATGATATTGCACAGAGCGGTCCCTTATGTCCTTTTTGGCAGTCTCCGCCAGCAGCTTCTGCTCCTCCCGCTGATCCTGGTGCCTTCTTAGCAAGCCGGGTGCTATAGAGGCACCTGTGCATGTGCGCTCCCGAGCCAGGCTGTTGCTGCCAAAACAGGAATAGAGGGGAAATCTTCCAATGGGGACACTGGTTCATGTGACAGCTGGAAATATACCGGTATCTTATTTCCTGTTGAGTCACTACAGGACAGGATATTTTCTACCTTGCAGGTGAAGTTGTGGTCTCTGAGATTTGGGCTCAGGCAAGTTTTGCCATGTTTAAAAAGCAGGTCTTCAATTTGGCACCTATGGTGATAGGGGCTTTTAATGATGTGGATTGGTTATGAAACATTTGACTCTGGCACAGGTTTTATGGATAATGTTAACAATTAGGTTCCTATTTTTAACTACTTGTCATCGAGGGCAAATCTGACATTTCTTAAATACATGTAAAAATATGCTTCTTTTTTTTTTTTTGATAGAAACTCACTTAGAACCCCCAAACAATATATATTTTCTGAAAGCAAATTCCCTAAGAATAAAATAGTGGGTTTTGTGATTTCTTTTTTAAATTGTGCATGCCCAAGGAATGGCAATAAACTACGATACAAACACAATACAATACCCAACTTTTTGGCAAAATAAAAAAGATGATGTTACACCGAGCAAATAGATACCTATCATGTCATGCTTCAAAATTGCGCATCCATTATAGTTTCATGTAATTTTTTTTTATTTACAGTATCTCACAAGAGTACACCCCTCACATTTTTGTAAATATTTTATTATATCTTCTCATGTCACAAAACTGAAGAAATGACACTTTGCTACAATGTAAAGTAGTGATTGTACAGCTTGTATAACAGTGTAAATTTACTGTCCCCTCAAAATAACTCAACACACAGCCATTAATGTCTAAACCGCTGGCAACAAAAGTGAGTACACCTCTAAGTGAAAATGTCCAAATTAGGCCCAATTAGCCATTTTCCGTCCCCGGTGTCATGTGACTCGTTAGTGTTACAAGGTCTCAGGTGTGAATGGGGAGCAGGTGTATTAAATTTGGTGTTATCGCTCTCACTCCCTTATACTGGTCAGTGGAAGTTCAACATGGCACCTCATGGCAAAGAACTCCCTGAGGATCAGAAAAAAAGAATTGTTGCTCTACATCAGGGGTCTCAAACTGGTGGCCCTCCAGCTGTTGCAAAACTACAAGTCCCATCATGCCTCTGCCTGTGGGATTCAAGCTTGTACCTGTTAGCCTTGCAATGCCTCATGGGACTTGTAGTTTTGCAACAGCTGGAGGGCCGCCAGTTTGAGACCCCTGCTCTACATAAAGATGGCCTAGGCTATAGGAAGATTTCCAAGACCCTGAAACTGAGCTGCAGCACAGTGGCCAAGACCATACAGCGGACAGGACAGGTTCCACTCAGAACAGACCTCGCCATGGTTGACCAAAGAAGTTGAGTGCACGTGCTCAGCATCATATCCAGAGGTTGTCTTTGGGAAATAGATGTATGAGTGCTGCCAGCATTGCTGCAGAGGTTGAAGGGGTGGGGGGTCAGCCTGTCAGTGCTCAGACCATACGCCACACACTGCATCAAATTGGTCTGCATGGCTGTCGTCCCAAAGGAAACCTCTTCTAAAGATGATGCACAAGAAAGCCCGCAAACAGTTTGCTGAAGACAAGCAGGCTAAAGACATGGATTACTGGAACCATGTCCTGTGGTCTGATGAGACCAAGATAAACTTATTTGGTTCAGTTGGTGTCAAGCGTGTGTGGCGGCAACCAGATGAGGAGTACAAAGACAAGTGTGTCTTGCCTACTGTCAAGCATGGAGATGGGGGTGTCATGGTCTGGGGCTGCATGAGTGCTGTCAGCACTGGGGAGCTACAGTTCATTGAGGGCACTATGAATGCCAACATGTACTGTGACATACTGAAGTAGAGCATGATCCCCTCCCTTCGGAGACTGGGCCACAGGGCGGTATTCCTACATGATAACAACCCCAAACACACCTCCAAGACGACCACTGCCTTGCTAAAGAAGCTGAGGGTAAAGGTGATGGACTGGCCAAGCATGTCTCAGACCTAAACCCTATTGAACATCTGTGGGGCATCCTCAAATGGACGGTGGAGGAGCGCAAGGTCTCTAACATCCACCAGCTTTGTGACGTCATCATGGAGGAGTGGAAGAGGACTTCAGTGGCAACCTGTGAAGCTCTGGTGAACTCCATGCCAATAAATGTCCCAAAATGTCAAACAGCATCCACTTAAGACTTACAACAGTAGTGATTCCCAGTGCAGTGCAGCTTTTTTGTGCCGCCGGCCAGTGCCTCCTCATTAGTGAAGAAGAAAAATTACTTGTTTGCAAAATTATATTAACAGAAACTTAAATTTTTTCAAAATTTTCCCTCTGTTTTAGTTTATTTAGCAAAAAAAATAAAACCCCCAGTGGTGATTAAATACCACCAAAAGAAAGTGCTATCTGTCTGAAAAAAAATGATAAAAATGTCATTTGGTATCAGCGTTACATGGCCGTGTAACTGTCATTCAAAGTGTGACAACACTGAAAGCTGAAAATTGGTTTGGGCAGAAAGTGGGTAAAAGTGCCCAGTAATGAAGTGGTTAAAAAACAATACCAGAATCATGGCTGCATCCATGATCCTGATATCACTGCTCCCGTTTGAGCACATATATACAGTACAGTGGACAGGAGGTGTTTAATGGGTTACATAGTTACAGGTTGAAAAAGACACAAGTCCATCTAGTTCAACCATAAAAATAAATGAATAAATAAAAAACAATATCATACAATCCCGTATACACAATCATCAACCCACAGTTGATCCAGAGGAAGACGTAAACCCCAGCAAAGTATGATCCAATTTGCTACAGCAGGGGAAAAAATTCCTTCCTGATCCCCTAAGAGGCAATCGGATATTCCCTGGATCAACTTTACCTCTAAATGTCAGTATCCAGTTATATTATGTACATTTAGGAAAGAATCCAGGCCTTTCTTAAAGCAATCTACTGAGCTGGCCAGAACCACCTCTGGGGGGAGTCTATTCCACATTTTTACAGCTCTTACTGTGAAGAAACCTTTCCGTATTTGGAGATAAAATCTCTTTTCCTCTAGGCGTAAAGAGTGCTGAAAGGGTAAGTTCACCTTTTCAGCACAGGACATCACAGTGGCCGTACACCACAATACACATACCCGGTGAGTATCCATCATGATGCAAGCTTTTTGGTCAGTGCAATCATGTGACTGCGCTAATCAGTGCACTAACCCTTTTCTGCCATCCAGTGGCTCTTAAAGGATCACTAAAGCTATTTTTTTTTTTTTAAATAACAAACATGTTATACTTACCTCCACTGTGCAGCTCGTTTTGCACAGAGTGGCCCCGAACCTGGTCTTCTGGGGTCCCTCTGCGGCTGTCTCGGCTCCCCTCCGCAAGGACTCAACACTTTCATGTGAGCTCCCTTGCATAGTGTTGAGTGCTTGCGGGCATGCTCCCATGATACAGCCGGCGGCCATAGCCGCTCACTGTATCACTCGGCCCCGCCCCGGCGCGCCGCATCATTGGATGTGATTGACAGCAGCGTGAGCCAATGGCTGCGCTGCTTTCAATCCATCCACTCTAGCCAATCAACGGCCAGGCTGAGCGGCGAAGAGGATGTCGGGAGCGAGCGCGGGACTTTCGAAGGGGTCAGGTAAGTAAAACGGGGGGGGCTGGGGGGGCCGGTATTGTCGGATGTTTTTTCACCTTAATGCATAGAATGCATTAAGGTGAAAAAACTTTTACCTTTACAACCCCTTTAAAGGTTATACTTACCTGCTCTGTGTAGTGGTTTTGCACTGAGCAGCCTTGTTCCTCTTCTTCTGGGGTCCCCCGCTGGCACCTCCCTCTTGCCAAGTTACCCCCTAGCAAGCCGTTTGCTATTGGGACACTTCTGCGTGCTCACTCCTGAGCCGCCTCTTTGTATCCACAGGACACACAGAGTGTGGCTCAGCCCCGCCCCTGGCTCCCTCATAACTGGCTCCTGATGCTGTGTCTCAGCCAATGAGGACGGAGGGACCCAGGAGAGCCACTACTCTCGTGCAAATCACTGGATCGAGATGGGGCTCGGGTAAGTATTCTACTCCACTCACACTTATTGCGACTCCAAAGTTGTGCGATGTACATTGTGATGCGACTTCATGCTACTTTGGCACGATTTGGATGTGACGCATGGAATAACGTGAATAACGTGTTGTTAAGGAGCAGGTGGCCGCCGCGTCCTTAACAATTGATGACTCATCAGCTGTCAGTGGGATTCCTCGCTGACAGCTGAAACGTAAACAAAAAATGCTGGCATTAAAAAAAAAAAACTGCATAGGGCCCCCCCAATCAATACCAGGCCCTTTGGCTCTGGTATGAATTTTAAGGGGAACCCCATGCCAAAAGTAAAAAAAAAAAAGCAATGTGGGTCCTCACCCAAATCCATACCAGACCCTTTGGTGACATTGGATCTACTTCGGGAGACATTTATTTATTTGTTTGTTTTTGAATAAAAGACCTGTCAAAAACTGGCTGTGTGTTTTTATTTTCTTTTTTTTTTGCTAAATGGTTAATGGTACTATTTATTACCCCATAATCATTTACATGGGGGGGGCGGGATCTGTGAGCTCCCTTGTTAAAAGGGGCCTCCAGATTCTGATATGTCACCCCCCGCACCCCCACAACCACTGGGCCAGGGTTGTGGGGAAGAGGCCCTTGTCCTCATCGACATGGGGACAATGTGATTTGGGGACTCCCCAAAGCACCCCCCCCCCCATGTTGAGAGAATGTGGCCTGGTATGGTTCAGGAGAGGAGGGGGCACTTGTTCATCCCCCCCTTTTCTGGCCTAGCCCCGCTATACACTGGTTGTTAAGGATACTGGCGCCTGCCCGCTCCTTAACAACCATGTTGTGCCTCTGCAACAAAGCTGCCATATTGAAAACATTCAGGCACATTCTGATCTGTAATGCATCGCAATGCACTGCGGTGCATAAAAATTACATACTGTTAAGAAAAGAAAGCACTGCAACGCTGCATTGCACAGCAACATGTCTGCATTATGTACACATTAACACGTGATGTGTAGTGTGAATGAGCCCCTAGGAAAAGCGTTATTTCTGATTATTCATTAATAATCAGTTTGTGTTCCTCTTTTAGCCTGAAGTGGTGAAAAGTCTCAGCCGGCTACTTTTCCATTCCACAAGGCTGCCAGTGAGCACTGCTCTCGAGCTTCCTTCACTATTCCAATATAAAGCAGGCTTAGCCCTCTGCCCTGGCACCCCTCCCTGCGGATTATAAAGCCAGCGTCTTGCTACACCTCCTCAAGGTTTCCCTGTTCATGGCTCCATCTGTCCCCAGGGATAATAAAAGATTACATATCCCAATCTGTCCGCCTGCCCTGCACCAGTTTTAAACTTGCTGACAGGTTCAAAGATTAGCGCTGTCTCCCGCCCACCTGTCCACTGCTGGCTTCTTCCACTCGGCCTTCACTTCCTTGTGAGGCTGAACAGCCAACCTGCCCAACTTGTACTGATTGGTGGCCATTGGCCATTTTAACCTCTTAAGGCCCATTCCCATTTGAATGCATAAGTCATCTTTACCTGCCTCTAAAAGTGCATGAAGATTCCTGCATTGGTGTTTTTAGTGGTCCTCACTAATGTCATATGTATGGTATGTACTTAGGAAGTCCTGTTGTCAGCAGTTTCTCTGCAGCACCAGCTTGTCAATAGAGATGACTGATACCCTCAGTACATTTTACAGGATCAACACAGGAAGCTGATTACATAAAGTAGTTTCCTCCAAATTTATTACAAGTATTTATATAGTGCCGATAATTTATGCAGTGCTTTACACACTATACAGTGAGGGAAAAAAGTATTTGATCCACTGCTGATTTTGTACGTTTGCCCACTGACAAAGAAATGATCAGTCTATAATTTTAATGGTAGGTTTATTTTAACAATGAGAGACAGAATAACAACAAAAATATCCAGAAAAAACGCATTTCAAAAAGTTATAAATTGATTTGCATTTTAATGAGTGAAATAAGTATTTGACCCCTTCGCAAAACATAACTTAGTACTTGGTGGCAAAACCCTTGTTGGCAATCAAGGTCAGACATTTCTTGTAGTTGGCCACCAGGTTTTCACACATCTCAGGAGGGATTTTGTCCCACTCCTCTTTGCAAATCATCTCCAAATCTTCAAGGTTTAGAGAATTTTTCTATGGGAATATGGTCTGGAGACTGGCTAGGCCACTGCAGAACCTTAATGTGTTTCTTCTTGAGCCACTCCTTTGTTGCCTTGGCCGTGTGTTTTGGGTCATTGTCATGCTGGAATACCCATTCACGACCCATTTTCAATGCCCTGGCTAAGGAAAGGAGGTTTGTACCCAAGATTTGACGATACATGGCCTTGTCCATCGTCCCTTTAATGCAGTGAAGTTGTCCAGTCTCCTTAGCAGAAACGCTCCCCCCCAAAGCATAATGGTTCCACCTCCATGTTTGATGATCATAGGCAGCATTCCTCCTCCTCCAAACACGACGAGTTGAGTTGATGCCAAAGAGCTCGATTTTGATCTCATCTGACCCCAACACTTTCACCCACTTCTCCTCTGAATCATTCGGATGTTCATTAGCAAACTTCAGATGGGCCTGTACATGTGCTTTCATGAGCAGCGGGACCTTGCTGGCACTGCAGCATTTCAGTCCTTCACGTCATAAACAATTGTTACCAATTGTTTTTTTGGTGACTATGGTCCCAGCTGCCTTGAGATCAATGACAAGATTCTCCTGTGTAGTTCTGGGCTGATTCCTCATTGTTCTCATGATCATTGAAACTCCATGAGGTGAGTTCTTGCATGGAGATTGACATTTATTTTGTGTTTCTTTCATTTGCGAATGATTGCACCAACTGTTGTCACCCTCTCGACAAGCTGCTTTGAGATGGTCTTGTAGCCCATTCCAGCCTTGTGTAGGTCTGCAATCTTGTCCCTGACAAGACAGCTCTTTGGTCTTGGCCATGGTGGAGAGATTGGAATTTGATTGCTTGATTGCTTCTGTGGACAGGTGTCTTTTATACAGGTAACAAGCTGAGATTAGGAGCACTCATTTTAAGAGAGTGCTCCTAATCTCAGCTTGTTGCCTGTATAGAAGACACCTGGGAGTCAGAAATCTTGTTGATTGATAGGGGATCAAATACTTATTTCACTCATTAAAATGCTAATTAATTTATAACTTTTTAGAAATGTGTTTTTCTGGATAGTTGTTATTTTGTCTCTCACTGTTAATATAAACCTACCATTAAAATTATAGATTGATCCGATCATGTCTTTGTCAGTGGGCAAACATATCAAATCAGCAGGGGATCAAATACTTTTTTCCCCTCGCTGCACATTCACATCAGTCCCTGCCCTCGAGCAGTTTACAATCTAAGGTCCCTATCTCACATGCAAACCTCTCCCCACACACACATACTAGGGCCAATTTAGACATTTGATTGCCTCTTAATCTACCAGCATGTTTTTGGAGTGTGGGGGAAAAAAATTACTATTTGGAGGAAAACAATTAAAATATAGGGAGAACATGCAAACTCCATGCAGATAGTATCCCAGCTGGGATTCATACACCAGTGTTACAAGGCAGAAGTGCCAACCATGAAAAAGGAATGTAAAACACGCTCAATGTGAATATAATACAACACACTTAAACTAAACCCACAACAGTAAAATCAGTCTGTATATGCAGTAAAACATGCTTGTTATGCTAAACAAGGGTTAATCCTGCACAATGTGTGAAAAGGCTGTTTGATCCCATCTTCTCTGATCCTCCCCTTCTTCCAATCTGTCTCCTAATAGTACAGAGCCTTGGGGGCACTCTGCACATGCTCAGTTTGGTGTGTATTGTTAGAGGGTTTATTTTTTTCTTGGGAGAGTGCATGTGATCGGCACAGGGCCAACCAGCACTGCCCAGACAGGGGGTCAGGTGTCCTGCAGCCTCATAGGACAGTCAGAGTAGAATGAAAACTCCTCCTACAAGCTTAAACCAGACACTGATAGAAGTCACAAGACTGCTATATACTGCTGATGAGAAAAGGTATTTAGCAGTTTATATTTACTAAAATAATTGCATTTCCATGTTGTGTGTACTGTGGGAGACCAGATATAGTGAATGCAGGGTCCTGGGTTTAGTTCACCCTTAATTAAAGAAAAAAAAACAGATAGTGGCCAATGTTGAAGGTCACTGCTCATTTTTTTTTTCTTGCTCTGCCCTTGGAGAAACTTCCTATAGACTTGAATAGAGCTGCACTCCTTATGTCTTTAATGTAAGAGTATAGCCTCGTTCTGGTCTATGGGGAAATATTGCGCACAGACAGCAACAGAAAAGATTTTGGTTAGAGGCTATACATTTCAGAGAAGGCCTCTGCCATCAGGAAGAGGTTAGTAAACACCTCCCCAGCCGGCTTCTTCTTGCAATAGAAGAAGCAGAATACTTACCTCTCTGAAAGGAAGCAAATGAAGTCTTCATCAGTCATCTGGGCATCTTTGATATCCCACACTACCCACATATCTGCAAAGAGCTCATGAGGACAGCGAAGATTTCATTTGGAAAGCATTCCGCTTCTTCTATTGCATGCAGTACGCCCCTGCTGGGCTTCTTGGTTTCTCCCACTGGTTTCTAAACTTGGAGAAGAAACCATGGTGCCAGCAGGGGACACATTATCTGATATACCCAGTAGTGCTGGATAGCACAGTACCAGGACCTTTTACCATACCTCCCAACTTTTTGAGATGGGAATGAGGGACACCTATCAGCAAAAGCATGCAGGCATAGGACACACCCCCTGTCACGCCCCCTTAAAGGACAATTGTACAAAAAACAAGATTGGTTAAACCCACAAGTGCTTTTTTACCACTATTATTCCTTTATATTGGCTTTTTGAATTTACAAATGCAGCTATTTAGAAATCAGATGAAAGGTTTAGTGCTGGAAAACACTTTTTGATAGATAACAAGTGCATTTTAAAAACATCTATATAGATCAGACCAAAATGAGGCACAAATGAGGAGCAATAAGGGACAGAGGGACATTGCTCCAAATCGGGGACAGTCCCTCGAAATCAGGGACAGTTGGGAGCTATGCTTATAAAGACCTAATCTGCTCCTTGTTGGAGAGTTAAGACTTCATCTTCTTAAAGCGGACCTTCAGTTATTTTTTCATCTTTCCATCTATTAAATCTTCTGCCCTTGTTGTTTTAACTTTGGATAGTAAAACCTTTTTTCCTCTGCCAATAAATACCTTATACAGCCCACTTCCTGTTTCTTGTCTGGTAAAAAGCCTGGGCTTATGACATCATGCACAGCTCTCTCTCTCACTCTTGTGAGAGTTTGCAAGGAAGGGAGGGGGGATAAGTCATAAGAGGGCCAATGAAAACTGCAGAGTTGGAGGTGTGCCTCTGTGTGTCTGTGTAAATCCAGGAAGTGAACAGGCAGCAGCTTCAGCTGCCCACAGTTAAAATGGTTGCAGCCATTCTCAGTGGAGGGAGATTTCTGCAGCATATTTGGCAAGTACAGAATCACAGTATATATATTCTTCTCTAAAAGAATAGAACTAGAATAGAACTAGCTTCTCACTTTAACTTAAAGAGGAACTGTAATCTGCTCACATCATTTGTAATAAAAACATCTTTGCCATTCTGAAGCTTCCCTCCAACCACTTTGCATATTATTATATATATATATATATATATATATATATATATATATATATATATATATAATAATATGCAAAGTGGTTGGAGGGAAGCTTCAGAATGGCAAAGATGTTTTTATTACAAATGATGTGAGCAGATTACAGTTCCTCTTTAAGTTAAAGTGAGAAGCTAGTTCTATTCTTTTAGAGAAGTGACAGGGTCACTTTAAAGTTGATTGTAGATTTACTATAGGCAAATTATTACAGCACTGTATTCATTAAATATATAATTAAAGTGATATTAAAGCATTTGTAGAGGTATTTTTTTTAAATTTAATCTAGGTTCACACTTGTGCGAACACAGACATTGCATGTGATTCGCACCTGCACTGCGATTCCGATTGCATGTGATGTCTGTGCAATACGAGTTCAGCCATACAGTTGAACTCACATTTCGCAGGAACTCACATTCGCAGGAAAATAGTGCAGAGACTTTTTTTTCCCCACACTGGAATCGGATCGCATGGGTGTTCTTACCCATGTGATCTGATTCCTGTGTGAGTTCGCACTGCGATCTGTGAACCAATCTGGGGGTGTCATTAACATTGTATTGACACCCACAGCGCAGAGGGCAGTGTGAATTGCCTGCCGGAGAGATGCAAAGTGGGAACCGGCGATGTAATCGTGCTGGTTCCCGCATCACTAACAAAATAATCAACATAAACATGTTATACTTACTTGCTCTGTGCAATGGTTCTGCACAAAGTGGCCCGAACCTCCTCTTCTGGGGTCCCTCACCTGCACTCTCTGCTCCTCCTCTTCTTTGTGTGCCCCTAAAGCAAGAAGTTTGCTATGGGGGCACACCTGCGGGCTGGATCCTGAGCCAGGATGTGTATGTCTATTGAAACATACAGTGCGGCTCAGCTCCGCCCCCCACTCTCTGCCCACAGGATTTGATTGACAGCAGCAGGAACAAATGGCCTCCTGCTGCTGCTTCTATGAACAGAGAGAGATAGAGGGGAGAGCTGCTGCAGATGGGCATAGTGCCGAGTCACGATCAGGCTCAGGTAAGTATAAGGGGGTGAGGGGGTGATACAAACACTGGGACATTTTTTACCTTAATGCAGGCAATGCAATAAAGTGGCTGTAAACCTCTGACATGAAATATGAACAAAACATATCCCTCTATAGTGTGTACTTATCTCAATCCAGAGCACTAAGTGACATTTCTCTTTGCTGCTTCATTCCTCTGCTATCTGCATGAGTCACTTCTGACAAGTTTTCCTGACACTAAATCTAAAAAGGAGACAGGAGAGGGACCTCCAGCATGCAGCTTGTGATTGACAGCTTCAGCTGTGTGAAAGGGGGTTGTTTCTCTTCCCTCCAATCGGTTCTCAATGAGCTCTACAAAGTGTAACTTCAGCTCCTGAACCCTGCTTTCTGAAAGCTCAGGAAAGTTGTATACATTCTGTACTTTCAGCAGCTGACTTAATCACTTACTGAGTATGACATTTCAAAGGAAAAAAGTCATTTAAAACTACTCGCGGCTATTAATGAATTGTCGGTCCGACAATACATATAACAGTTCATTGATAAAAACAGCATGGGATTTCCCCACAGGGGAACCCCGAACCAACATTTTTTTTAAAAATGGCGTGGGAGTCCCCCTAAATTCCATACCAGGTCCCTCAGGTCTGGTATGGATATTAAGGGGAACCCTGCACCAAAATTTAAAAAAAAAATGGCGTGGGGGTCCCCCTAAAAATCCATACCAGACCCTTAAGGTCTGGTATGGAATTTAAGGGGAACCCCGCACCAAAATTATAAAAAAAATGGCATGGGGCCCCCCTAAAAATCCATACCAGACCCTTATCCGAGCACGCAACCTGGCAGGCTGCAGGAAAAGAGGGGGGGACGAGAGAGCGCCCCCCTCCTGAACCATACCAGGCCACATGCCCTCAACATTAGGAGGGTGCTTTGGGGTCCCCCCCAAAGCACCTTGTCCCCATGTTGATGGAGACGAGGGCCTCATCCCCACAACCCTTGCCCGGTGGTTGTGGGGGTCTGCGGGTGTGGGCTTATCAGAATCTGGAAGCCCCCTTTAACAAGGGGACCCCCAGATCCAGCCCCCCCCGTGTGAAATGGTAAGGGGGTACAAAAGTTCCCCTACCATTTCACAAAAAAAATGTCAAAAATGTTAAAAATGACAAGAGACAGTTTTTGACAATGCCTTTAAAGTCTTCTTCTTTTCCATCTTCTTTCTTCTGTCTTCTTTCTTCTATCTTCCTTCGGTTTCTTCCTCCATCTTCTTCTTCCTCCGATCCTCTGCTTCTTGCTCCGGTGTTCTCGTCCGGCATCTTCCTCCGGGGCGTCTTCTTCCCTTCTTCGTTCTCGGGCCGCTCCGCATCCATGATGGGAGGCTCCCGCTGTGTGACACTTCTCATCTTCTAACAGTTCGCTAATAACGGAGGGCGGGGCAACCTGGTGACCCTGCCCTCCGTTATTAGCAAACTGTTAGAAGATGAGAAGCGTCACACAGCGGGAGCCTCCCATCATGGATGCGGAGCGGCCCGAGAACGAAGAAGGGAAGAAAAGACGCCGTGGAGGAAGATGCCAGACGAGAACACCGGAGCAAGAAGCAGAGGATCGGAGGAGGAAGAAGGAGGAAGAAACCGAAGGAAGATAGTAGAAAGAAGATAGAAGAAAAGATGGAAAAGAAGAAGACTTTAAATAAAAGAATTGTCAAAAACTGTCTCTTGTCATTTTTAACATTTTTGACACTTTTTTTGTGAAATGGTAGGGGTACGTACCCCCTTACCATTTCACACGGGGGGGGCGGGATCTGGGGGTCCCCTTGTTAAAGGGGGCTTCCAGATTCCCATAAGCCCCCCCGCCCACAGACCCTCACAACCACCAGGCAAGGGTTGTGGGAATGAGGCCCTTGTCCCCATCAACATGGGGACAAGGTGTTTTGGGGGGACCCCAAAGCACCCTCCCAATGTTGGGGGCATGTGGCCTGGTATGGTTCAGGAGGGGGGGCGCTCTCTCGTCCCCCCTCTTTTCCTGCGGCCTGCCAGGTTGCGTGCTCGGATAAGGGTCTGGTATGGATTTTTAGGGGGACCCCACGCCATTTTTTTTTATTTTGGCACGGGGTTCCCCTTAAAATCCATACCAGACCTTTTTATTTTAGTGCGGGGTTCCCCTTAATATCCATACCAGACCTGATGGGCCTGGTATGGAATTTAGGGGGACCCCCACACCATTTTTTTCTTAATCTTGATTCGGGGTTCCCCTGTGGGGAAATCCCATGCCGTTTTTATCAATGAACTGTTATGTGTATTGTCGGACCGACAATTCATTAATAGCCGCGGGTAGTTTTAAATTACTTTTTTTCCTTCGAAATGTCATTTTGCTGTCAGACTGTTTTAAACACGGGAAACATGCCCCCTTTACAGGCATACTATAGACACCCACCAGGTACGAAATTTAAAGGAATATTACACTTTTATTGTTTCACTTTAAGAATTATTAAAATCACTGCTCCTGAAAAAACGTCAGTTTTTAAAACTTTTTTGTGCATTGATCCATGTCCCCTGGGGTAGGACCCGGGTCCCCAAACCCTTTTTAGGACAATACCATGCAAATTAGCCTTTAAAATTAGCACTTTTGATTTTGAACGTTCGAGTCCCATAGACTTCAATAGGGTTCTAATGTTCGTGCGAATTTTCGGTCCGTTCGCAGGTTCTGGTGCGAACCGAACCGGGGGGTGTTTGGCTCATCCCTACTCCCTACATTGTGTTTTTAATAGAATAACACAGCGCCATAGTTTAGAATGGCAAGACATCACATTGCTCCTCCCTCCTCCTCTCCCTCCCTTTCCAAAGCTAACAGGCTGGCTCCAGACTGCACTGTCCACTGTTAAGTCTTTCAACTGAAGACCAGAGGTTCAGGGAAGCAGCACTGAGAGAACAGGAGCCAGCAGAATTGAAAGTTGTAGACTGCAAGTTCTGGGGGAGGAAATTTTAACAAACCGTTTTCTGTGTAATGTTTTTTATTGTGCTCAAAGTGTTCAACTAAAAATCACTGAAGGTGTAACACTAATTGAAATGTGTTTTTTTTAAGCAGTATTTAGTATTTGTAGATAAAACCCAACTGTGCAGCCAGGGGCGTACCTACAGGGTTCGCAGGGGTCGCAATTGCGACCCAGCCCCATGCTGGAGTGGCGGGGACAGCTGCATATAGAGGAATCAATCTCTGAATGCCTGCGGGAGGGAGAGGAGGAGAAGTAGGCATTCAGTAGCTGCAGGAGGAACATGTAGAGATTGATTCCTCTATATGAAGCCCCCCATACCAGCGCTCCTCCTATCCAGCTTCCTTCTGCTGCCCCTCTGTGCTCTTTCCTGGGGAACTGTCAGGATGAGAGCAGGAAAGGGCTGGTAAATGTGTCATTCACAGGCCCCTTCCTCTTGTGAATGGAGTGTCAGTGATCCATACCGATCACTGACTTTGCCCATTCATAACTGAGGCATTGCAAACATGTGTTTCCTATGCTTCAGTTTATGAATGAACGCGAAGCTCTGTACAGAGCTATTCCTGTCCATTCATTCTGTGCAGCTGAGGCTGAGGCTCCTTAGATTTAGGTCTGTGTCCTCAATCTCCTTTCTTCTCTGTCTCAAAGGTGGAACATTAGAGGTCTGTTTAGACCCCTGATATCTCATGAAAGCCCCCTAATGGGGCTCCTAAAAGAAATAATAAAATAAATGTAGCGGGCACCTACTTTTATGTAGGTGACCTTTTTGTTAGCTTACAATTTCAGGTAAATTTAGGCAGGCTTGTACCATATAGCTGGCCTGATTTGTTTATTTGGGATTTGAGTGACAGGTAGTTTGTATGCGAGTTCTGGCCAATCATTAATTTGTTTGACAGGAGGCGGGACTCTCAAATAAAATGCCGGGTCACATGGTGAGTCAGAAGTTCGAGTTTGGAGAGAAGCCCAGCCTGGTTCCCGGAGGGGAGAGGTTCCCCCTCCGGGGAGCCAACGGAGCCCCCCCCCCTTGCGAGGAGGGTGGGGAACCGACACCCGTAGAGGAGTAGATGACACCATACAGCATGTAGTCGCTGGTGTCGTTGGCCGCCCCTGCAGGGAAGGTAGTGTGCCAGAAAGGAGGAAAGGGATGAAAGAATCATTGCAGAAGAAGTAGCAACTAAGGGGAAGGAAACTGGGCGATCGATCGTTTATGAGTGGCACATGGACTATTGATCACGTGAGTGAAAGTCCAAGGGAAGGGTACTACCAGAGGCTGAGGGATGTTGGTACGCAAGTCAGTGAGACAGGCGGTGATGGCCTGTGACTTTGGGTTCAACAATGCCCCGGGATTCCAATCAGTCAAGCGGGAGGAGTTATTCAGAGTGACTTTTCTTTAGCTCAACTTGGAAGTACCATGCAGATGGGAAGTGGTGGTAAAGAGGTGGTGGTAAAGCTACTAGTACACATATAGAGATACAGACTGTTCTTGAAAAGTTCTGCAGATGAAGAAGTTATTCAGATGGACTCTTCATCAATTATTCTCTATCAAATATACTTCCATCTTTCCCGCTGAAGAAATCACATAGAGTGATTTCCTATTATCCGCAATGATTCTAGGTCTTTGCAGAGAGGTTCCCCCTCCGGGGAGCCAACAGAGCCCCCCCCTTGCGAGGAGGGTGGGGAACCGACACCCGTAGAGGAGTAGATGACACCGTACAGCATGTAGTCGCTGGTGTCCTTGGCCGCCCCTGCAGGGAAGGGAGCGGGCCAGAAAGGAGGAAAGGGATGAAAGAATTATTGCAGAAGAAGTAGCAACTAAGCGGAAGGAAACTGGGCGATCGATAGTTTATGAGTGGCACATGGACTATTGATCACGTGAGTGAAAGTCCAAGGGAAGGGTACTACCAGAGGCTGAGGGATGTTGGTATGCAAGTCAGTGAGACAGGCGGTGATGGCCTGTGACTTTGGGTTCAACAATGCCCCGGAATTCCAATCAGTCAAGCGGGAGGAGTTATTCAGAGTGACTTTTCTTTAGCTCAACTTGGAAGTACCATGCAGATGGGAAGTGGTGGTAAAGAGGTGGTGGTAAAGCTACTAGTACACATATAGAGATACAGACTGTTCTTGAAAAGTTCTGCAGATGAAGAAGTTATTCAGAGTGACTCTTCATCAATTATTCTCTATCAAATTTACTTCCATCTTCCCCGATGAAGAAATCACATAGAGTGATTTCCTATTATCCGCAATGATGCTAGGTCTTTGCATGAGAGGCAAAGAAAAGATTACAAAGCAACAAAAGAGCATCTCAAAAGAAACCCTTCTCCTATCCCAGTTCATGAAAAATATGGACTGTTTCTGATTGTATGGGCTGCGATGGGTCAGGTGGTAAACGTGAATTACGGATATAATAATTAATCAGCCGCTCCTTCGGGGGTAAGCGCTACATGAATATTAAAACAATTATAAAAAAATAAATAAAGAATAAACAAACTACTGACACCAGTGGAAGAACTACCAGGGTCACAAAGGTCGCACTTGCGACCGGGCCCTGGCGTTCTGCCACCAGGCTCGGAGGGAGGGGTGCCCTTCGTGGTTTCTTGCACCAAGGGCTTGAAGGTTCTAGTTACGTCTATGTGTGCAGCTTTGCCTAAAGTTAATTAATGCCATTGCTATAGGTGTATGACATTTGCATACCTCCCAAAGCATGGCAAAAAAACTCCCAGCGATGGCACTATCCCTTCCTGCCTTGTTGCTGAGATGTTGCTAACCACTCAGTTATTCTCACCTACACTGCCACAGGAGCAAGCTCTTTCTCCAATTCAAACCCCCTTGTATGCGTTCTCTCTCCCCGTCTCGGTAGCTCTGAGCTTAGTGAAGCTGCGATGGAAGACATAGTGGAGCACACGCGTGTTGGGGGTTTTCAGAGGTTGCTTCAGTAATGGTAGGGGTGAGCAGTAAAGAGTGGGAGTGCCTTGGCAACATCCTAAAAACAAGGCAGAATGGGCAATACCATCTCTGAGAATTTTTTCAGCCAGGCTTCGGGAGGTACGTAAATGGCTTATACCTAGACCAAGGGCCTTATCCAACTTTAGTCAAAGCTGCACAGTTTTTTTTTTTTTTTATCTACAGGCAACCCTTACCCACATCGGCAGTTTTTTTTGGTAAAGGCGAACTATGCCTATAAAATAAGTAAGATTTTTTCTGAACGAAAACCACTTTCACAGTTAAAATATAGTTTTTTCGAGAAAAAATTTCCATCCCTGGAATTTTCTCATTAATACGGTTGAAAACAATCATCAATTTGACCCCAATAATCATTAAAAAATCAACTGGACATTCCAAAAAAATTTTTTTGTAAAGAAATTCTTATGCCGCGTACACACGGTCGGATTTTCCGACGGGAAATGTTGGATGTGAGCTTGTTGTCGGAAAGTCCGATCGTGTGTACACAAGTCCGTCGCACAAAAGTTCAATCATGCTCGGAATCCAGCAGAAGGAGCCGCACTGGCTATTGAACTTCCTTTTTCTTGGCTTGTCGTACGTCTTGTACGTCACCGCGTTCCTACGTTTGTAATGTAATTGTTGGCCAACATTTGTGTGACTGTGTGTATGCAAGACAAGTTTGAGCCAACAACCTTCGAACAAGAATCCACAGTTTTGTTGGTGGAACGTCCGATCATGTGTACGCGGCATAAAAGTGTATGTCAAGCCAACCTGGAAATCCTAAGAGCCATTCTCATGCAGGGAAACCATAAATTGTTGGCTGAATATTTCCAACTCCTACCCACAAATTTCTCCTGGTGGTGGCAGCCACACTATGATCTGCACACATAGACCATCGGTCTGATCCTGCCAAAATAGCAGTTACTGGACTAATGACTTCTTATGTCTTTGTAGAACAGACGTTTGTTTCACTTTGATCCCAGTGAGGTCAGAACATTTAACTATATCCTTCTCCAGGAGAGGAGATAACACAGCTCCGTGAACTTCAAATTCCTCTACAATCCTGTGACATAACTACTGTAACATCTCAGTCCTTATAATACCCTGCAGGAAATTTGTCAGGCAAGTTATACGATGGAACTGGACACGTATCTAGTACAGGTCAGCTTTCCATTGCGCAAAGGATTTCCAATAGTGTCTTCTGACATCGCTACCCCCAAACCTACACTCCTGGACAACCAGGCGTGACCGTTTTCAAAGATTTGTCATTTATTTAATGCTTCCTAAAGTATAGTCTAACAGACTCAGGTGTGGTAGCTGCATTCGTTTTCCTTTTTTTTTCAGGCTAAGACCATTTTCTGCAAGTACAGAAAATACCTGTGGATCCTGCCAGAAATGCAGTGTTCTTGTCACTTACTGTACACTGAACTGAAGAGAGAGAGTTGTTTGTAGTCTAAATCCTAGGGTGACAATGCTGCTCCTTCATGTGCTCCTAGCTGCATAAGGACTCTATCACATGAGCGGACTGATCGGGTCCGCCTGTCCATCTTTCAGGCGAACTATGATCGGGTCCGCCTATCCATTTTTCAGGCAGACCAGATCAGACCATCCATAGCTCTCCGTGGAGCAGATATGTCCGCCGACACCGGCCGGCATCCAATGAGAGAAAAAGCTGAGTGCACACCTCTCAAAGCCACCTGTTGGGATCTGATGAGCTGCTGGAAGAATCCGGGTGTCTGACTGGTCCGCAGCCAGAGAAATCCAACTGAAACAGAGAAAAATGGCGGCACGTCTGATAATAAAATCAAGAAAGTTTATTGAAAATCCATAAAAATCAAGGAACATGACATACATTGGTCAAATAAGTTGCTCAGTGGACTGGTTTCACACAACGTGCTTACTCATCACTGGGTCCGATTCTATCCGGGCCAAAAACAGACAGATGGGGATCCGTTCCCCATCCATCGTTCGGATTGGATTAAAGTCAGATGGAAACGGGCAGGTTGTTAGTTTCCATCCAACTACCCCATAGAGGAGAGCGGGCTGTGTCTGTGTCTGCTCTGCATAGCGAAGCAGACACGGATGGACCTGTCATCCGGCTGCTCAGGGGGGATCCGCTGAGCAGGCGGATCCGCTGGGCGGAGTCCGCCCCATGTGAATGGGGCCTAATAGAACAGATTCGCAGTCTCAAAACAAGGGGGAACCATTCCCGAGAAGCTAAATAGCTAAATATTGCAGATGTCTAGGGGTGAAACGCTATATTTTACAAATAAACATTTAATGCAGGTTGCACGCATGTTATTGGTTTTCCATAAACTTCTGGATTTTCCAAAGAGAGAGCTCAGGAGATGCTTCTTTGTGACTCTCTCTAAATGAAAATCAATAAAAATCATGTAGCGCAGGTTTTTCAAAATTGGGGATGTGTCACTTTTCTATCGCATGAAGCTGCATGTGTAATTTGAGCTTCAGCTATTTAGTCCCGGTTCACACATATGCAGTGAGGGAACCAGCACGATTCCTGTGCGGGTTCCTGCATCGCATGTCACTCGCAGGCAGTTCACACTGCTCTCTGCGAACCGCTGCGGGTTTCATGAGAAAGTTAATGACACCCCCAGATCGGTTCACAGATCACAGTGTGAACTGTCAAATGGTGCAGAAATCGGATTGCATAGGTGTGAGCACCCATGCGATTCGATTTCAGTGTGTACCAAATAAAGGGTCCTGCACATTTTGGTTCGAATGCAATGCAATTTCAGCCATACACTTTGTAATAACAGGCGCTGCCATGATGGATCTGAAATGACAGGTGCTCTTTAAATGTAAGGATTCATTCTTGCTGGTAGAAAAATAGATCGCTGGATAGGCGCACTCCAAAAAAATTCACCTTTATTTTAAAGAATTGAATATCAAAGCATTACAGGTCGATACAGTCTAACTGCACAGCCACTAACGCGTTTCACACCAGATATGGTGCTTAGTCATAAAGCTTACCTTGTAATAGGAATACAAGTTATCAAAAACAAATAAATTAAAGGGACAGTGTAAAAAAAAAAAAAAGAAGGAAGAAAAAAAAAAAGTAAAGCGTCCCCATCCATCCCCACGCAGAAGCAGACGCATGCTGATGCATATGTAAGCAGTGTTTAACCACTTGCCGCTGCCCACCGTCAAATACTCTCATTCTGGAAGGACATCATATGACGGCGTCCCAGAACGGCCGCTCTTGCGCGCCCGCAGGCGCACGCAGCGCAGTGACCATGGCCACGCCGTGTTCCTAGGACATGGCGCGACCTGATCTCTGTAAAGAGCTGATGACCTGGCTCTTTAACCATGTGATCGGCTGTGTCCAATCACAGCCGGTCACATGTAAATGCAGAAGTGCCATTAATCAGCTCTCCTTGCCTCACACTGACAGAGTGTGTGGTGAGCAGTGCCGATTAGCGGTGTCTCCTCGCAAGGGAGACCAAGCCAGGCAATCAGAGCACTGATCATCAGTGCCTTGATTACAGTAAAGCCCCAGAAGTGCCCATCAGTGACACCAATCAGTGCCAATCAGTGATGCCAGCCACTGCAGCCTTTCAGTGCTTATCAGTGCTGCCCATCAGTTCTGCCTATCCGTGCCACCTATCAGTGCCCACCAGTGCCGCCTATCAGTGTCCACCAGTGCCGCCTACCAGTGCCCATCAGTGCCACCTATCAGTGCAGCATATTAATGCCTCCTCATCATTGCCAATAAGTGCCGCCTCATTAGTGCCCATCGGTGCAGTCTCATCAGCGCACATCAGTGAAGGAGAAAAATTACTTATTTACAAAATTTAGACAGAAACTAAGAAACTTTTTTTTTTTTCAAAATTTTTTAGTAAAAAATAAAAAACCCAGCAGTGATTAAATACCACCAAAAGAAAGCTCTATTTGTGTGAAGAAAATTTTTAAAAATTAATTTGGGTACAGTGTTGTATGACCGCGCAATTGTCATTCAAAGTATGACAGCGCTGAAAGCTGAAAAATACCTTGGGCAGGAAGGGGGTGAAAGTGCCTGGTATTGAAGTAGTTAAACCACACATGTGAGGTATCGCCGCGAATGTTAGACTGAGAGCAATAATTCTAGCACTAGACCTCCTCTGTAACTCTAAACATGTAACCTGTAAACATTTTTGAAGTGTCGCCTATCGAGATTTTTAAGTATTGTAGTTTGTCGCCATTCCACGAGTGTGCGCAGTTTTAAAGTGTGACATGTAAGGTATCGATTTACTCTGCGTAACAACATGTTTCATATTTTACAAAACAATTATATATAAATAGTATGTATATGTAAGGTTAATGCTGATGGCAGCAGGAGTGGGACTGTGTTTCCAAGTAGGGAGACATCTGCCCTGTAACTATGGATGGTGTCTCACGGTCTTCCAGGTGATGGGCCTCCTTCCCGGCGACCTCCCGTACATTGCGCTCCCGCCCCCCCCCCCCCCCCGTATTTGTGTGCTCCGTGAGTTGAGAGCTTTCCTGGGCAGTGGTGGCAGGGTCACGGGGGTGGGTGTGGGGGGTGGTGGCGGCGGTAGGGCTCCGGGGGATGGCGCTGCCCGGGAGGAACTGTGCAAAGCTTGTTGTGGGTCCTGGGGCATGATGTCTGCTTGAGCCTCTAGCAGCCCATCCGTGCAATCTTTGGTTACGGAGTCACAGATGACAGTGGCATGGGGTAATTTAACCATCTGAAAGTGCTTATCTGATTCCTCCCTCCCACCCCAGGCCATAAGGGTATCATGGGGGCTGCCCCGTACATATGGACACCCTGGCCCCACCCACTTCGGCCCTGAAGGGGGGTATAGATCAATGTGAAGTTAGCCCCTTTTGCATTGTTTAAGGTAATAAAACTCCTTATATTAGCAACATGTTAATGTCATTTTCTTGTTTGCCTTCTAAACAGGATTTCCTGTTACTACTCTACATTTTCTTGGTTTTATTGTAGCTGAAGAGCTCTGGCACAGGGCTCTGCTCTTTAGCTGGTTCCAACCACCTCCCCACTTAGGCCCGCACTCACACGAAGCGGGGTGTTCTAAAGAGAGTGCAATTACTTGTTTTCTTGTACTTTTAGTCTCTGAAATACTACCAGCTAGGCTCTCTTTCTTCTCTTTCCTCTTTTCCACCTGAAAACCCCTTCCTCGGACACTTCCTCTGTTCCTACTGGCGTATCCTGCATAAACTGCATGAACTGCAGTTGGTCGATGCGTGGCGCATTCTACATCCTAGGGAGCAGGACTATACCTTCTTTTCTGCACCTCACCAACTTTATTTCCGTATAGACCTCTTCCTCGTGCTGCATTAACTTCTCTCTTCGGTCCTGGACATGTTGCGTCTTTCCTTAAAGAACTCGGCCTCCTCACCAGAATGGATCTGGTGCCTAAACGAAAGCCTCCTGCAGACTCCAGAGGTCTTCACCGATGTATCCAAAGAACTTGTAGCGTACTTTCAAACAAATGATACCCTAGAGAGTGATCCTGGTATAGTCTGGGAAGCTCATGGCTCTTGTATTAAAAAAGCACGGGAAAAGCAAATGATGAAGTTGCTTTCGGAAATTTGATCCCTCGAACTGCAACATAAGAGAACGCCCACTCCCTCTTTGGGGGCTGACCTTACGCATCTCCATAGACAGGTTTCAGACCTTCTTCGTTATAAAGCCAAAGCAGCTATGCAATCCGGGAGGAAACTGTCCTACGAAGCGGGGGATAAATGTGGTAAGTACAATACCTCGCCAGGGCCCTCAGGGACCAACATGCAGCTTCATACATACCCCATATATGGAAAACTGATGGGCAAAAAATATTTTTGCATAAGGAAATTGCACGTGAATTTGGGAACTTTTACTCCTCCCTGTATAACATCCCCTTCCTCGCCTCCTCCTGCTATTGAGGAGTATCTCTCCTCAGCCTATCTTTCCCACCTTACCTCCCTGGTCCGTCAAGACTTGGAAGCCCCTATTACCATCGGTGAGCTTCATGCGGCGGTGGGTATTGCGAAAACCGGGAAAGCACCTGGCCCAGCGGTTTCTCTATACTGTATTACAAGACTCTTCTGCCTTTATTAGGCTCACACATGCTCAAGTTTTTCAATGCTCTGGGCCAGTCCACCTCCTTTCCTCCCGCCACCCTCTTAGCTCATATTTCAGTCATTCTGAAAGAGGGAAAGGACCCCTAGGTTTGTGGCAGTTACCAACCAATTTCACTGCTCAACATAGACCTGAAACTATTCAGCAAACTCTTAGCCTCCCATCTGCAAACCCAGTTGCCCCAGTTGGTCCATCTGGATCAGGTGGGCTTAATACCGTCCAGGGAGGCACGAGATAATACTATTAAGGTACTAAACTTGGTCCACTTAGCTAACCACAATAAGTTCCCCTGCATCTTCCTAAGTACTGACGCCGAAAAGGCTTTTGATAGGGTGAATTGGTTCTTTATGTTTGCGACATATGGGGTTTGGAGATCGGCTACTTAAGTAGATCTCCAGTGTGTACTCTAATCCACCAGCCTGTGTCAAAGCAAATGGGGTGTATTCGGCCCTATTCACCATACCAAATGGCACCCGGCAGGGATGTCCCCTTTCACCCTTGTTATTCGCCCTGTCACTGGAACCCTGTCTGAATAAAGTGGGGTTGAATGATGACATCTCCGGAATTCAGCTGGGAAATCATAATTTTAAGTTTTCTGCTTATGTAGATCACTTGCTCTTCTCCCTGTCCAATCCACATATCTCTTTACCTAATCTTATGGCGGAATTTGATGAGTATGGCGCCTTATCAAACTTAAAGATAAACTTTACCAAATCTGAAGCCAAGGGGGTGCCTCTACCACCCCCTTTGCTCCGTACTCTACAACATCATTTTAATTTCAAATGGGCATCCACTGCACTAAAGTATTTAGGCACTTATATCCTCCCAAAATTAGCGGATGTCATCGCCCTGAATTTCCCACCTTTATTCAGCAAAGTCCATATCTTACTGGAGAAGTGGCACCAAGGACTCCAATCATGGTTCGGTCACTGCAACATCATTAAGATGTGTATTTTACCTAAGTTTCTGTATCTCTTTCAGACTTTGCCCATCTTTATTCCCTCGGTCTTCTTCCGTCAAACTCATGCTCTTTTCACCAAGTTTATTTGGGCACAACAACGACCCAGACTAAGTAGATGGCTCATGACATTACCCAAATGCCGCAGCGTTCAAGCTGCCCACCTAGGAAGGGTGATTGATTGGTGTACACACGAAAAATTCAAGCTTTGGGCAATCATTGAACAGCTGTACAGCTCTGTCCCCTTGCGTAGAGCACTGTGGTGTTATGCTGCTCTACCAGCTTGCCTTAAATCTCATCTTTGTATTGGCCCCACACTCCGCATCTGCTCTTCGGTGTGTCGGAATCTGGAGCTTTCCTCCAGCCACTTGCTGCTGTATCCCATCCTAGAGAACCCTGGCTTCCACCCGTGAATAGAGCAGGGTCCGTTCTGAGGACTTATCGAGGGAGGTTGTTTTCAAGCCTCTCATTTCTTGGGCTCCGATGGTTGGCCCTTGGCCTCCACCCTGATGCAGTCGGACAGGCGATTTGGGTTAAACCTCTGGCAAGCACTGCAGTTGTTGCATTTTCTTTGAACCTTGGGTCCCCCAGCGAATTTCCAACGTAGTCTTATGCCGCGTACACACGGTCGGACTTTTCGTCTACAAAAGTCCGACAGCCTGTCCGACAGACTTCCGACGTACCTTCGGCGGACTTGCGGCAGACTTTCTTACAAACGGACTTGCGCACACACGACCACACAAAAGTACGACAGCCTAGTACGCGGTGACGTACACCAAGTCCGACGAGACTATAAAACGGAAGTTCAATAGCCCGTACGACACCCTTTGGGCTCCTTCTGCTAATCTCGTGTTTATCTCGTGTTAGTAGAAGTTTGGTGAGAGACGATTCGCGCTTGTGAGACTCGTATTTTTCAGTTCGTTTTAACTGTTGTTCAGTCTGTGCTTGTGAGGTTTGTATCTGCTTTTCAGTGCGTTTGGTCAGTTGGCATTGAGAAATCTTTGTTTTATTGGCCGCTCGTTCCTGATTTTCAGGTCGTTCTTCACAGGCCTTGCTGTTCTTCAGTGCGTTCTGTTTAGTGCGTTCTGACCAGCCGACCGTTTTGAAGCCATGTTACCTGTACGTACTCGTCGTAGAGCTCGTGCATTGTATGTGCTTGGTGCTGTAGTTTATTCTTCAGCCCAAGACCAGTCCATGAACAGGGCGAGGAGGAGTTCATGGACCAAGAATTGGTTGCTTCAGCGTGACCAGTTCTGTCACATGCCTTTGCTCCGTGAGATCCGTGAGAATAATCCTGAGGATTTCAGGAACTTTCTCCGGATGACGGACCCCGTTTTTGACCGTTTGTTGGCTTTGCTGACCCCCTATATCAGCAGGCAGGATACCTGCATGAGGCAAGCCATCACTCCGGAGCAGAGGCTGGTCGCTACCTTGCGGTATTTGGCCACAGGGAGAAGCCTGCAGGACCTTAAGTTCTCGACAGGCATCTCCCCCCAGGCTCTGGGGATCATTATCCCAGAGACCTGTTCTGCCATCATACAGGTCCTGCAGAAGGACTATATTAAGGTAAGATATTTTTCTTTTATTAGCATCACATGTTCTTTTATGTAATGTTTGATAATGTGATGTATTTCTTGCTTCAAACACTACTTACCATCATTGCAATATAGTGTGAATGTCCCCTTTTTATCCTCACACATGCTGGAATTTTTTACTGTTATTTTTTGTCATGCATGTATATTTTCCTTCAATAACCTTCCCAGCATGAAGTGATGGGAACATATCCACCTAGTCTACTCATTTGGAATGTATTTTGTTTGAGTGTATTTAGTGTGCTGCTAATGAGCAATTATCTAGATTTCACAACCCCCCCACCCCCCCCCCCCACCTAAACTCACTCCAAATAGTGTGCTGCTAATGAGCAATTATCTAGATTTCACAACCCCCCCACCCCCCCCCCCACCTAAACTCACTCCAAATAGTGTGCTGCTAATGAGCAATTATCTAGATTTCACAACCCCCCCACCCCCACCCTCGTTAAAATTTGCTGGAATGTTCTGTGGTGTTGATTTGTCTAAAGCAAATATATGTTGCACTTTGCAAAATGCATGTGCACTCTACAAGTGCATTTGTTCCAGTGCTTTAGTAAATGAGCAGAAGCTCTGCTGATTTCCATCATCAAATCATATGCAAGCCTCAAAGTGTTTTCATTAATTGCCCTTGCATGTGATTGTGTACTCCTTGCAACATGAATGCCTTTTTACATTACCTCATTTACTGTAAGCTGGTTAGCAACTGCACCTGCAGAGTGCGACAACTGCAGTCTTGTAGCCTTTTTAGTCCCTAAATTCCTGCGTGTCCTAAAAGTAATTTTTTTTTAGGGATTTCACAACCCCCTAAAATGTAATCAATGTTCCATCAGAGGGGGTGAGCAATCTGATAAGTGTGCCTTTCCATATTAGTTATTCCAGAACAATTAAATTATTGAATGTTATACTGATGCTGGGGAATAATGTTTTTAATTGTCTAATTTTCTTGCAATGTTAGCTTCCAAATTAATTGATTTTGGTTTTCTTGTTTGATTTCCCAGTTTCCTTCAACGCCACAGGAATGGCAGACTGTGGCATCCCATTTTGCCAGCCGTTGGGACTTTCCCAATTGTGGAGGGGCTATAGATGGGAAACATGTCCACATTGTGCCACCACCCCATTCGGGGTCATATTATTTTAATTATAAGGGGTTCCACAGTATTGTTTTAATGGCGGTGGTGTCGGCACACTATGATTTTTTATATGTGGACGTGGGGAAGAATGGCCGGATGTCGGATGGAGGAGTATTTGCCCAGACGGAGTTCTGCCAGCGTCTCCAGAGTGGTGGCCTGGGATTGCCACCTGATGAGGATAACGTGGAAGGACTCCCCTTTGTCTTCATTGCCGATGAAGCCTTCGCTCTCAGCAAGCACCTCATGAGGCCATTCCCCCAAAGAACCCTCACCCCGGAGAGGAGGGTTTTTAATTACCGGCTGGCCAGAGCTAGAAGAGTGGTTGAGAATGCGTTTGGAATTCTGGCCAGCCGGTTCCGCCTGTTTCAAACAGCCATTAATTTGGCGGAATACAAACTTAATTTTATCGTTTTATCGTGCTGCATTCTGCACAACTTTTTAAATAAACATTCTACAAATTATATAGGCACAGTTGGGCCTGAGGCCGGACAAATAGAAGCCAACCTTACAGGCCTGGATACTGTCCGTACTGGCTTGGCCCCCCAAAGTGCCCGTCAAGTTAGACAGCAATATGTTAATTATTTTATGGGTAGGGGGGCCATTGCAATGGGCCAGGATATATAATTTTTGACAATAAAAAAATTATTGATGAAATCTTGCATTATATTTATTGCTTGCCTTTCTTTTGGGCTGTCTCCTAGGTTATGGTCGAGCAGTTGTAGTGCCAACTGTATTGTAATTTTAAATGTCTAAATAAGCTCCATTGCCACTGTAAACAACTTTTTTACAATTATAACTAAAATGATACTGAGCCTTGAAATAACAAACCACACATTTATTTAATTCCTATAAGGAGATGTTTTTATTAATGGTTGTTATGCATTCCGTTCTGCATTTAGTATAAAATGTTCATAGACAAAAATAGAATGATATCTTAATAATGTAGCAAAATATAATTATATCTAAATATTTATACCTAATCCACAAAAAAATATTTTTGCCTTTTTGATTTTCACAAACAGGCTTTTTTTTTTGTTTTGGGAAAATCAAGTTTTGTTTTTTTTTTTTTTTTTTTTAAACCAATTTTTTGGTTTATGTTTTTTTTTTTTATCAAGTAATTTTTGTTTTTATTATTTTTTTTTTATAAAGTTTGTATATTAATTTTTTTTGGTTTTTTAAAATCAAGTTTTTAATTTTTTTTGGTTTTTTAAAATCAAGTTTTTAATTTTTTTTGGTTTTTTAAAATCAAGTTTTTTATTTTTTTTGGTTTTTTAAAATCAAGTTTTTTTTTTTTTTTGTGTTTTTTTGAAAATCAATTTTTATTTTTTTGTGGATTTTTGAGGTATTTACGAGAAACAGCCCTCCTTTTTTACATTAGGTTAAACAGCCATTTATGTTCTGCCAAAAAAAAAAAAGAGAAGGCCCAGAATGGGGTCAGCAAAACAGGAAATGAAGGACATGATTGATGTTTTGGGGTTTAAAAAAGGGCATTTAGATTCGACCCAAAACATCAATCATGTCCTTCATTTCCTGCTGCATACAATCCAGCCGATTCCGCATTTGATCGATCTCCCCATTCCAGGCCATGATTTGAGCAATTAGCCGTTGGGCACTGTCTGTGGTGAAATAGTCACTTGGACCTAAAGTGGAATGAAAAAAAAAATATGTTTAGAAATATGCACACATAAGTTTACCTTACCATAAAGCTGGTGTCTCAAACACTGACCTGGTGG